>NC_142701.1:24802445-25103753 GCF_029339155.1 Prunus mume | reverse complement strand
CTTACAGTGTTGTGATTAACTAAAGGAATTTACATGTGTTGTTGTTTCCTAATAATCATTGACTCTGAATGCTTCTGTTTCACAAAAACTACATCATTTTATAGGTGTTCTGCAAAGTAGTGATCTGTATCATGGTTTTTCTTTAATGGTGTCATTAATATTTCTATGATCGATCATAGTTGTGAAGGATGGTTCCTTCCATAGGAATTAGCTAGCTGTTACTTACTTCGCTCATCTTAGAATATTTGATGATAATATTTTTTTACTTATTTAGTTATTGTTATTGTTTTTCTTTTTATGTCTTAGATCCTCAAAAAGGTGAGCGCATACTAGACATGTGTGCTGCACCGGGTGGGAAAACAACTGCAATAGCAATTCTTATGAAGGATGAAGGAGAAATCGTTGCTGTTGATAGATCTCACAATAAGGTAAACTTCCTAACAGGAGATGTGATTAAAAAAAGTCTCCTTTATGATTCCGGAATCCTATTTAAGTCATATTGTGCATTACAGTTCCTTGTGTAAGGCGTCTCCATCTGGTCTCCTGCAGTTCTTATAGGTGGTTAGAGTCTATGTTCCTTATTTACATCATATCGTGGCAAGATAAAATTAAGTCCATTGATCTGGGATTTTCAATGTCATGATGAACATTCCCCCTTCTTGGTTTGTTTGCAGGCTTCGGGTTTCATGTGTTATTTATGCCCTACTATATTTTGCAGGTGCAGGGTATTCACAAATTGGCTGCTGAAATGGGCCTGAGTTGTATAACCCCATATAAACTTGATGCTCTAAAAGCTGTTTGTGTAAGGAACGAATCTGAAGATTTGTCTGATCCATCTTGTGCTAAGGATAATCATGGTGGACACATTCAAGATTCCAACTTCATGAAGTCAGAAGTAGAGAAAATTGAATCAATTACTTTTGAAAGGTTGAATGCTGAGAATGATTTTAAGAAAGCTGGTAGGTAAATTCTCCTCATATGGGTACATGAGACCAATGTTCATAGTTGTGCACTGTATTCTGGTTCTGATAGTTTGGAACTGGAACTTGTTGGAATCAGTATAGCATTTTATAATGATATTAATTTGTGAACAAGGTCATTAAATGAACTTTCAGTATTTTGTGACTTTATGCATTCTAAAAGCTTAACGTGGTGTTTTCGATGATCAAATATATTAAAAGTTGAAATATATTCTATATCCCTGAACCCTTACTTGAGGTTGACTTATAGTTTTCATTTTATCGGAATACAGGAGGTTAATTGGCCTCTCATTTTGTGGATTGAAATGATTCCATCCTACATAGCCTCCTCCCCCACCTTTCATTGGGCTTAAGGGTATGCTTAGTTTTTAATTCTTCAGGAGTTTCACTGTAGCTGATAACCTCCTTAAACTAGTGGAATGGTATAAAAATCTTTATTAGAATATGTCTTCAATATGTAATTTTCTTTTCCCTATCAATGCTACAGTAGTCACCCTTTCGGTTGTGTTATATGCATGACAAATGCTTCTTTGTGAAATTAGAAATTCAGTTCTAATAAACTCAATGTTTTAGTTAGCAATGAAAAAGCGAATGAGAGTTCTTACATTAGCAAAGCTGACATCAGGAAGGAAATGCGAAGAAAACGGAATGGTCCAGGAAGAAATCAGTGCTTGGGTGGTAAGGTTGAGAAGTCAAAAGGCTTTGCTCCCAGCAGCTTTGATCGAGTTCTTCTTGATGCACCTTGTTCTGCCCTTGGTTTAAGACCTCGACTATTTATTGGAGAGGTACTATAACCAATACATATTTACTGTAGTTTTCTTTGTTTGTTCTTTTCTTTGGTTGTTCTTTTTTACTTTCAATGCTTCATTGTCTTGTTAATGTATTATGTTTGTATGCATATACAAGGTATTTTAGTTACAAGTAAGAGTAGTTAACATTCTATAAGTGTTTGATAAAGTTAGTTGCTTATTCCAGGAAACAATCGAATCCTTGAGAAAGCATGCGATATATCAAAGGAGAATGTTTGATCAGGCTGTTCAGTTAGTTCGCCCGGGTGGAGTTATTGTGTACTCAACGTTAGTAGATATGCCTAACATGGAAGTTATTGAACTTTATTCTTGTATGTCTATTTTCTACTATTGAACTGAACTTTCTGTATCTTTTTTGTCTCTAGATGTACAATAAATCCTGGAGAGAATGAAGCTTTGGTTCGATATGCTTTGGATACATATAAATTCCTCTCCTTGGCACCACAGGTTCGATTAGTTTAGGGGAGGTCTATGTAATTTAGTTTCTTGAATTTGTCAATTTTTTTTCCTAACAATGAGGAAGTATCAGTATCTCGTTTCTGATTTTGCAATTGCTATTGACTTTGATTTTCAGCACCCAAGAATCGGGGGACCTGGTCTTGTTGGGCGCTTTGAATTTCCTGATGGATATACTGAGTAAGCTCATTCATTTCCATGTCATATGCAGTTGTTTACATCATTCTTAGTACGCTTCTCTTTATTGTAGATTGAAGTTGGGAAACACGCAATTAGAAGAATTTTCTTACGTTTGAAAGAAAAAGTCATTATTGAGTTAGTAATGTTTGTCGCTTTAAATCATCATCTGCTCTTCATTATGATTGATGACCTCACAGTCCAATAGCAAGTCTTTATTGTTGACCAAAGAAAAGAAAAATCAAATCAAATAACCATTTTACATGCTTGACGTGACAGGGAGTGGCTAAGACCTGGTGAGGAAGAACTTGTTCAGAGGTTTGATCCGTCGTCCCCGCTTGACACAATCGGGTTTTTCATAGCCAAGTTTGTGGTTGGATCAAATGAGGCTGACTTACAAAACCCTTCATCTTGACAAGATCAGAACTTCTCCCCATGAATACGACGTGTAGACTAACTCAAATTCAGAACTTCTCCACACCTGGAATATCATTCAAGGTGGTCTTTCATTTTAGGTTCAATAATTCATACACTAGAGAATACCAATGGATTAAGAATACATCTTCTATAAATTTCTGTATTAAAGAAAAGTTCTTGACAAAGTATAAATGACAGTTATGAATGAATGAGTTGTGTCGAATACTACAAGGAAGCTGCGTGCGTTATTTGTCTTTTAAATTGAAGTTAGTGTGCGTTATCTACTTTGCTGATATGATGAATAATATTTTGAAGTGGGTTTTCTAGCGCCGTATGGTGCAAGGCACCGCCTTTGTAAATTGGCTTAATACGTACCTTAGCTATCATGAGAGTAATGTTACCCACATTATTGGAGAAATTCTAAGGTCTAATCATGACATCGTGATGTGGTGATACCAATTCATATGTTATAACATGGTGGATGATATAATTGATATGTCACGGTGCATGACACTGTTCTTGTACCTTGACTTAATGCGCACCTTAGCTATCATCAGAGTAATGTTACCCACAAGATTGGATAAGGTCTAATCGTGACATCGTTATGCAGGGATATCAATTCTAATGTTATAACATGAGTGGACGACATAATTGATATGTTCTGAACTTAGGATATAATTTTAATACTAGCCAATTGGTTTTTTATTTTATTTTTTATTTTATTTTTAGAATTAAGAAAATATAACATGGGTAATTATATTTCATAAAAGTATGACCTATTATCTGATTTTGTTTTTAATTTTAATTTTTTAATATGAAAAAAGTAAATTTACCATATTATCCTCATTTAATTAATAATTTCAATTCTTAATGTTTAAATTAACCAAAAGCATTTTCTGGTATTTTGAATGTTTCACCTTTCTTTGTTTTTTGCTTTATATATATATATATAGATATAAATATATGTATTGTAATATGATTGTATTAGCAATATCACGTGAAAATATGACTATCACACAAAAATTTAAGTGAAATTGTGTCAGTACTTATTTAAATAAGATGGCAGTAAATTAAATATTCTAGTGACTGGTGACATGCATATATTATATTACATGCGCAGGTAAAGGTGGTCCATGGATCATGCTTCTTTTACATTTATAATTATTCTTCCCTACACATCCAGAAGCACACACTTTTCCTTATAATCAACTATCTCCCCACAAGCAATTGTAAGTTATTCCATTGCAGGAGGCTCCAATGTGAACACCATTATGCAACTGTGGAAAATCTCCAACACCACAACCAAAATCCACCATCCCCACCATGTCATCTGCAAACCAAGCTTCCATTTCATATGATGATGGGTTTGTCTCCACCATGTCTACATCTCCACACTTTAAGTCAGCGGTGCAAATCTCATCATGCTGCTCCACTGAAACCTGCTCATCTATCATGCTATTAGCATCATCAATATCCCCTATTTTCTCATCCTTCTTCTCCTCCTCCTCATTCTCCAACTCTTCAAGCAAGTCCCAGAGAAGGGCACCATCAACTTCTGTGACCTCGAAGTCTTCAAACTCATCTTTACCAAGAACAAGCTGCATGCTTTCTGATACATCATCAGAGGCCATGTATGACAGAAAATAAATCTGTTAAGAAAGTGCACAAAATGAAGAAACAATTTTCAAAGGAAAAGAAGAATAGTTTTTTAAGAGAACTTGGGTAAAAACCGGAGAATACAATATTGATTTATATAGTGATAAGGTAGGGCCCAAGTAGGCATATCGATTTGCCATGTCAAGGGCACAGATTACTGGCATCATGGGTCATCTTGAAAATAACATGTACCTAATATTGCTAGAATTGGTTCTTACACATATGGGGGACCAAGAAAGATGGAAAAAAGCCAAATAATGAACAAGGATTTGGAAAAGTCTTCTACCTTGGACATCACATATGGCTCCTAAAAAGACACATATTGCACAAAAACCATATCTTCGATGAAAACCCAATCTTCTAAGCTCTAAAAGGAAAAAGGCTACAATTTTATTGGTATTTGGTGTGTACCTCTCATGCACTTTTGCCAAATTCAGATGAACCATTGAGTGTGCTTTTTTGGTCTCATTCAATTCTTTTGCTCATTGGCAGATGGAAAAAAAAGGGCATTAGAGAAGGGGATGAGCAGCATGTTCAATGGTTGCTGGTCATTGTCATTGTGTTTAGGGCATGTGAATTCTGCACATGTTTTCATCTTGTTTTTAGGTCTCTTTTTGGTGTCATTTTAGGCTTTTAGCTATCACGAGAGTACATGTACTTGTCGATCCTGCACCATGTAAAGTTTCATTTCAATTCTTTTCTTTTTCTTTGGTTTGGTTTTAACTGGCTAGCACAATAATTGTGAGTGGAATTCAATACTATTACCCTTTATTCTAAAATGTTTATTTCGATTTGATTATTAAATGAATTTTTGTGCCAATATTGGAAAGATTGCTCGATATTCAAGAACTAGTCATGGCATTTTGGCAGTGTGTGTTTCCCCATATCTCTTATAGTTTAGACTATCATTGTATTATTTATATATATAGCGATTGAGGGATCCTCATATTTAAGGGACACCCTTGTAGGACCCATCATACATATATCAATGATCCTAGCCATCTAGTTTTTAGATATTACATCAAAGATCATCTCTGAAAAAAATTACTTGAATCCAAAATCATTTGATCACTCAATTAAATGGTTGTTATTATAGTCTTTTCTTGAACTGTGTTCATTTATTTTATTTTAGTCCCAACTATTTAAACATAGATGTCAACTTTTTGGGTGTGTTTATAAATGGGTTTTGAGTGTGTGTAATGATCATTTATAAAGTGATAATTTCCTCCATAGTGAAACTCTCTTTATTTTATTAGTCCCAACTAGATTTAATGATTTTCAATTTGCTTGATTTTTTGCAAGAATGATCTATGAATGAAGACTTGAAAAGTAGATGATTTGGACCGTTGAAAAAAAAAATTATAAGAGACCCTAAGAGCATGTCCACTACTGCACCAAACTAGGCAAAAGGCCCCCCTAGCAGCCCATTCCAGCTCCAGCGCGCAACAATGAGCTAGGGCAAATGGTGGGTCCCACCATCCTGGCAAGCCCACGAGTTCTTGGCGTCGTGACGTCATCTTGACTACGCTAATTTTCAATTTTTTTCGCTGTTGGCGCATGTAAAAAAATTTGAAAATCAGCCACTAAAGTCAGCGCTGACCCACCAACCCACATAGCCCAATAGTTATAAGCCACGTGGCTTCTCCAAACCTCTGATCAAAAAATTTTGCCCAATCCAACTGTCAATTTTAGCTTAAAAAAATTGAATAAAATATCAAAAAAATTGAATAAAATATCAAAAAACTATGGAATTTTTTCTATAAATACCTACAATATTATTCACTTTTCACACCAAATTTTCATACAAATTCATCTCATTCCAATATTTTTCACTTTTCACACCAAATTTTCTACTACAAAATTCCATTTGTGCAAAAATACAAATGGCTTCTTTCATCGAAGCTAGAAGGTCATGGACAAACGTTTGAAGAGGTCAAAATCTTGGCGACGAGGTAAATTTTTTTTTTGCCGTTTTATTCAATTTAATGTCATTTTTTTAAATATATATTTCTTGCATTTCCAATTTCTTTTTTTTTAAAAAAAAATTGATTATTCAAGGGAAAACAAAAAAGAGGAAAACCATTACACATGGCTCCTCAAGTGAACAATGCTCGATCGGTTCCAGTGCGTTAAAGTGTCGAAATAATGGCACTATTACGTTCTCCGAAGGAAAATACTCATCCACGTCGTGATCCGGTGGAACCGCCTCCGCCAATGATGGAGTTGTCCTTGTATTCCATTGTGTTGGACTATGAGGACCAAGAATATTTCAATTGTATGATGAGTAAGTAGGTATTTCAATTGTATGATGAGTGAAAAGTGAATTTTATAATAAATATGGACACATGACAACCGAAAATTTTATCCGAAAATTTATTTGAAAATTTTATCCAAAAAATGTTATCTTAAATTTTAAGTGAGAATTTTATAATAAATAGTAACACGTGACAACCGAAAATATAATCTAAAAAGCTTATCAAAATTAATGGTTTAAGTATAAAAAAAATATAAAATAAAGTAAAATGAATAGTATTTGCCTTAGACTTGCCCCAGACTTAGCTCTCATGGGTGGAAACCACAAATGACAAGTGACACTATTCACGTGAATAATGGCAGCCCTTGCTTGACCTTGCCCTAGACTTAGCCCTTATGGTGGAGATGCTCTAAAGGGTGTCCCTGAAATAAAATTATTTGAGGGATCTCTCAATAGAATATGACTATATATATTCACGAACTAATGGTTGGTAAAAAAAAACCCGCTAAACCAAAAAACACCGCTCGATTTAGTTCAGATTTTGACCAAAAATAAAATTAACAATTCAAAACCGAAGTATGAACATAAGAACAAGGCCAAGAGGAAGCAATAACATAAGAAATATGATCTAATAAACATTTACATTTTCCCAACAAATGCTAAAAGAAATTATTTTCTACAACGATGTAGTTTTAATACACACTAATCTTTATTTATATAAACTATACTAGCCAAAAAAAGAAGAATGGATTTTTGTTATGGCAAATAATTGAAAAAACATGCCTCGTTCTGTGTTCTACCAGAAATATAGGTATGACATTTGATTGGTTGCCAAACTAATGAGATCTGTATCCAATCTTTAGAATGTGAAACACATTTTATTTCCTCTCATAGAAAGATCACATTTTATGAAACATCGGGGCAGAGGATACCAGAATTTCCTTCTATAGAAAGATCACATTTTATAAAAGATTGGGGCAGAGGATACATCAGATAGGGATATTGTCGTGACACGGACTTATGTACATAGATTTGTCACTGTCCATCCTGCTTTCTAAAACATTTTATAAATCCGGAAATCAGGACGGAATACGTTTTGCTATTGATATGACATGATATGAACACCTTACCAATATCATATCGACAATCAGTACTTAAATAAAGAACAGACGTTGAGAGAAACTCTAGCGCTTATTTTAGGGCATTACCCAATTTGAGGCTTTCAGTTTTAGCTCAAGTACTACTAATCCTGTGCTGGACCATTTCATGATTTGAAATTTGAATATCAATAAACCAATGCTCCTTATTGCATCGTGCCAAACAATTTGTATGGCATGTTTCTGGCCAAATCTGAACTGATTTTGATTAGTGGGATAAAGCCAGACCACCAGTTATTTTAGTTTTCATAGATTTCAAAGTCAAGATTTTTATTTTTATTTTTCTAAGGAGACTTTTATTTATTTATTTTTGAAGAAATATACTTCTTTAAACAAAGTCATGCTGCATGCATGCAGATCTAGATGAGCTCATTTCATAGATCATAGATTACAAAACTTTGAAAATCCAAAAGTTGTCGTTTGGATGTTGATCTTTCTATTATTATAATTATTCTTTTGCACGTGAATTAAAGGGAGCTGTTATTAGCACTCTAAAAAGATAATTTTACACTACTGAAGTACTATTTCTTCAGCTTTCTTTTCACAATCAATTATGTATATACAAATGTTAATTAAATTTTACCCTTGTCAAGGAAGTACACAATGTCATCATAGCTTCATTCCTTCGATGCCGTTGGAAACAATATATTGGAGTATCTAACCAAAACCAATTAGTACGTAATCGTGACTAAGATATTAATGAGATGTGAAAGGTTAAAATGTTGGAAACAATATAGTGGAGCATTTAATCAAAACAAGATATTAATGAGATGTGAAGGTTAAAATGTCGAGAAAATTCCCAACAATAAAAGGAGCCAGGAGAGAGATTCCACAAGATGGAGCTAGAATAGTGATCATTAATTACATAGAAATGTTCATTTTACTTACATATATTTGTTTTGATTTTGATAATATGCTCTTTATCATACCTTTAAAAAGATGAACATCATGTTTAATCTTAAGCAAGCCTTGTTGTTGAAACCCAAATTCATGGGCTGACCTTCTGAGAAGTGCAACAGTTCTTGGATGGCTGAGGAGCTTGATGGGTATCCATAGCTTCTCCATGTCTCCCATTTCTTTCCCCACCAGAATTGGGACATAACCTTTTCTAACCCTGTCTCTCTCCATTGTCTCACTGCAGCTTAAGCTCACATAGGCTGATGAGCAGCAGCAGCTTCCCATTTCAATTAATTTCCAACCCTTCTTTGAGTTTTGAGCTTTTTGCATTGCACTTGATACATGGTTTTTATAGCATGAAAAAATTATAATAAAAGTAGAATAATAATCCGAAATTCGAAAAATTTTGATTGGTCAAATTTTTATAATGCATGATTCTTTGAAAAATTTAGTTTCAATTATATATATTAGTTATTTGGTCAGTCCAACTAAACTATTTTATAAAAATTTCATATTGTGAAGGCATGGATAGTCCTTTCTTTGATGGGGATGTTTGGATTAATCTTGAGATTTCCTGTTCATGTTTCATGCTTGCCTGGAAATTCAACCAACTGTACTAATTAATTCATGATTAGTTGAAGTATTTAGAGCACAGCTCACACAAGAAATATCTTTGTGAATATTTTTCTAAATTAAACCTAGTTGTTTATTACTAAACAAAGGAAGTTCTGCAAAAGGATTACCTGCTTATCAAAATGTAGTGACTCATGAAATGGATGTATTTGTTTTATGTTGACCCCTCCCATCAATTCACAACTAGCCATGAATTTAAGTTCACTCATTTGAGGGCCAGAGAGTTGTAAACTGGGCTGGGTTCAGTCCGAATTTTTACGGGTCAGGATCAGTTCAACTCAAGCCTAAATCTCTTTTCGAGATGCCATATTCCATTGCAGAGTCTACCTCACAAAAAAATATAACTATGTATCTATCGCTCTCATCATGAGGTGAGACTAGTTGAATAATGATTTCACACTCATTGGTACTGGTGTGTGCTAAGTGAGGCGATACAAATTTTTTTTATGGTCCCCCCCAAAAAAGTCTTCCGTTAGAACGTTTCTTGTCATCCCTTGGTCATTTTAAAACAGTGTTGGGTCCATGTTTTATACGATATGGTAGATCAAGGAGCTGGTGTCTGATAGAAGGGCATGAAGCTTGAAGCTTGAAGCTTCTCTATCATTTATCAAGTTTCTGCAATTTCATGACACTATAAGTTGATGAGCAACAAAGATAGCTATATGGTTCCTTAATCTTTTCCTTTTTTGTTGGAATTTTTAGCTACAAACAAAGATCATCAACTTCAGCATCATCTCTGATGAAAGAAAGGAGAAAGTGCTGCAACAATGTTGAATCTAACCGACACATGTGACTCATATAAATCATAATTTTGAGGCCCCAGCTATTAAACCTAATCTTTCGGGTCATTAGAGCAACTGTGTCCTTCAAGGGGCAAGATCAGCATTCCTCATAAATAAGCACCAACCAGAGCAGTTTCTCTGTTAGGAAGCTTTTAATGTGTCTTTAACACCTCTTAATTATGGGTCACATCCAGTGCTCAATCTTCATTCTCCCAATAATATGCAAGATAAACTTCTCAAAGAAACAATATGCAAGATAAAAGTTTTGTTGATAGATCTCTTTGCTTTGGAGACATAAGTTAGGTCAGTTGGCCAGAGCAGTGAACTCGCCCTACTTGCACTCGATTTCGAATTCCCCTTCTTGTAGATTAGATTAATTGAAATCAAAAGATAGAGCACTGTTTCTTCTCAAATCCATAACTATGTTTCCCAGATCAGAAGTTGTAATCCATAACTATGTCTTCTCAAACATCATTTTGTGTCCCTAAATTTTGGAAGTTTTGAGTTTTCATTATGTTTGACAGAAAAGGTTGTAAGTATTTGTACCTTACTTGGTGCACTGCTAGATCATGTTGTCTTTACTTTATCAGGCTTGCAGGACTTTTTTTTTTTTCACCTTTTGATTTTTTGGTAACAAGGACTGCAGGAAGACTTTTCTCAGGAAATGGAATGGAGAAACTCCATAAAGAATTGAATGCAAGTTGCAGTATTGCAGATTATCTGACAAACTCCATCTACTACATTTATGGCATTATCAATACTAACAATCACACAAGCAACTCAACTGATTGACAAACTTTTCAACCATTTTTGGTGCCAATAAAGACTTGCCTTTTTAATGGTTTCATTCACTATTTACTCATTCCTTTTCATCAAAATTCTATGATTGCAGAAACCCAGGAACTCACTGAATTTACTGCAGCTCTGTGTTTAACCCCATGTTGGTTAAGCTTCTAGCCCATAATGCTGGTACATGCTAAGCTTCCTACTGCCATTAAACGCAGAACCCCCCACCAAACTTTCTCAATTATATATCCACATTTTCCATTATTCCAATAAATAAATCTGAAACTAGTATTTAGATTCCTTCTCCCACCAATCTATCATTTCCATCCAGTTGTGAGCTTGCTAGAACCCTATACCAGACACAAAACAATATGGCAAACTTGTATATTCCTTGGATTTTCTTAGTTCAAACACTAACACTATTTGCCAAATGCAGAGGTAATGTTCCAGCAGTCATAGTGTTCGGAGATTCTTCCGTTGACTCAGGTAACAACAACTTCATTCCAACAATTGCCAGGAGCAACTTTCAGCCTTATGGTCAAGATTTTCCGGGAGGCCAAGCCACGGGCCGGTTCTGCAACGGCCGAATTCCTTCTGACCTCATCTCTGATGGTCTAGGCCTTAAGCCAACCATACCTGCCTACTTGGATCCAATGTATAACATATCAGATTTTGCTACTGGTGTTTGCTTTGCTTCTGCAGGAACCGGCTATGATAATAAAACTTCTGATGTTGCTGTAAGTAACCAATCAACTTGTATTTTCTAAAGTCTACATCAATTAAACAAGTTGAAGCTATATATCTCATCAAATTCTTTATGCTACAAAAATGTTTACAATTATATCCTTATTAATTTCAGCGTGTGATTCCACTGTGGAAGGAAGTAGAATACTACGAGGAATACCAGAAGAAATTAAAAGCCTATCTTGGAAATAAGAAGGCAAAAACATTACTAAGTGAGGCTTTATATTTGATTAGCATAGGAACAAATGACTTCCTTGAAAACTACTATATATTACCGGACCGACAATCCCAGTTCACCGTGAAGCAGTACGAGAACTTCCTGATCAATCTTGCAGCAAATTTTGTGAAGAAACTATATGCTCTTGGGGCTCGGAGGATTTCCCTAGCAGGGCTTCCTCCAATGGGGTGTTTGCCATTGGAAAGGACCACAAATATCATGGGACTGCATGCATGTGTGGAGGAACGCAACAATGTGGCTTTGGAGTTTAATCGGAAGTTGAAGGGGATGGTGGCAAAGCTAAACAAGCAGCTTCCAGGGCTTGAGGCCGTATATGGAGATGTTTATTACATTTTCTTGCAAATCATAACAAGGCCTTCTCTTTTTGGTAACTTCTTAGCATTTGATGATTGGTTGGTTCTATGACTTTAAAGTTCTAATTCTGAGGTTCCCTCAAAGACAAGAAAGTCGAATTTCAAAACGTCAAAATTTTTAGTTTTAGTTTTTTAGCACAAGCGATATTGTAAACTACATAAAAATGGGGGTTTCACACGCACACACAACTAAGATGCCATGGGGATTCAAAACTAAGACCTTTGATTTGCAAGTCAATGCCCTTTTCTACTGGGCTAGACCCCGTTGACAGAATTTTTTCGGTTCTAGGTTGCTTTAACTGATTTGAATTTGATTTCTCTATGTTTTTCCATGTTCTTTAAGCTTGTCCAAATAACATTTTGGGTTTAAAAATGGTTCTCTTTTCGATGACAGGATTGGAGGAAGCAAGAGTGGGATGCTGTGGCACGGGGAGATTTGAGATGAGTTTCCTATGTAATCCACATAATCCCTTTACATGCCAAGACGCAAATAAGTATGTATTTTGGGATGCCTTCCATCCTTCAGAGAAAACCAATCAAATCATCTCAGATAATGCGCTTAAAACTTATTTAGCAAAGTTTCTTTGATGATGTCGTAATGTGTAATGCGTAACATTGAAGCAAATACAACGGGATCTCCCTTTGCTAATGAAATTTCAAAGACGACCAAACATCGATGTTTGAAGGTTCCCCTTCATCTCTCTATTTCTTAGTCATCTACACTTGGGAACTCAGAGGATGTTACATAGGTTTGGAAGATCTTGGCACTTTCCAAATTATTTGGAGTGAACAATGAACATATAGAATGAACGACGAACAGACATAAAGCTATTGCAGACTCGAAGCAAAACATTTACCAAAAAGAAGCAAAAATAATCAACCCCGGCTCTGCATCCTAGCTTTGGGAGTTTCAATCCTTCTATGCAGTTAGTTCCCCATCTCTACACCAATCTCATTTCCACGAGTCAAAAAGACTAATCGGTTAAAGTTGCCCCGTTGCTGCTGTAACCCGTTGCAGCTTCGCTACAGCAGCGAAAGCTGTACCTGGAAATTTGAGGCTCATATTTACATCTGAGATATAGAAGGTTCAGAATCTTCCTTACCCCTGACTTCTTGTCTTCTCCTCTCTGAATGCTGATGCTCCGACCATTCAACCCCTCCCCCTCCTGATAATTCACATATGATCCAAACCACTCATACATCCAAAGCTACCTCCTGCCGGTTTCACCATAACTTAAAACTTCCACCATTTCGTCACTAAAAACAAACTGCAATCCTCCATTAGTTAACAAGGAAGGATCAACAGTAGCTACCAGCATCTATTTGGATTTAGCTAATTCCCTTTTGCAATTATTTGAAACCAAACTTACCAAGCTTTTACAAGATCCAACAAACAAAAAATATCAATAACAAAAGACACTAATATTTCGATCTCTATTCCTCCTTGAAGTTGCTTATTACAAACATGTCCAGAGTGCAACAGGTTGATGATGGATTACACTTGACATATATAATTAGAACTAACATTGAAGTCATTGTGCATAGATCAAAAACACCAACAGCGACAACCATACAGCCTGTTATACACAATAAGACACTTGCTTACCAGCCCTAAAATGAGTACAAGGAACGAACCCGGCTTCAGCAACTATCTTATTTCACAGTATCATGAACAAAGGCGAATCAAGCAGCCGCTGGCTCTGCAATTTGTCTGGCTTCGAGAGTCTTTTCGTATTCCTCGATGGATTTGAAGAGCTCGGAGAAGTTACCTTTCCCAAACCCACCACATCCACCCTTCTGGTGAACCTTCCCTTCCTCATCCTTGAGCATGCACCCTACTCTCTGAATGATCTCTACGAATATGGTTGGCCTGCCCATTTCAATACAAGAAACAATTAACCCAATGTCATAAGATCAAGCAGGAAATTCTTTTAAGCATAAAGCTATCATTTTTCAAAAGCCCCAATTGCCTCATAATTAAAGACCATATCTTTGACACAAAATTAACAACTTTAACAAAGAAAGAGCAGAGCAACCGTGATCAATTACCTATCTCCAACAGGCTTTGTGAAAATCTGAAGCAGAGTGCCCTGGTCGTCCCTGTCCACCAAAATCCCCAACTCCTCACACTCCTTGATCTGATTGTCCGTCAACACGTCCCCAGCCCTCTTCTTCAAGTTCCTGTAATACGTCGGCGGCGGCGACGGCATGAATTGGAACCCTCCGATGCCGCTCCGGCTCCTCATCTCCCTCAGCGTCTTGAATATGTCTTCGCTGACCAGAGCCAGGTGCTGAACTCCAGCACCTTCGTTGTGTTCCAAGTAGGTCTGAATCTGACTCTTCCTCTTCGTCCCGTATACCGGCTCGTTCATCGGAAACAGAACCATCTCTTCGTTGTTCGCCAAAACGACGGAGTTTAGTCCGCTCTCGCTCGTCCCGACGTCCTCCGCCGTGAACTCGGCGAACTCGTGAAACCCGGTGAAGCCTTTCACGTACGACACCGCCGATTTGAGATCCTCCACGTTGCCTACAGCGTGGTCTAGACGGCGGAGCCCGAAGTCGAGAGGAAACGACGACGTCATGGCTTCAAATCCGGGGAGGAACCAGAGGTCCGGGTTCGAGTCGGACACGTCGCTAGAGTTCGAGTAGCTCACGTAGCGCAGAACAACATCGCCGTAGAGCTGGACCTCGGCGATTGTGACGCGGTTGTCGAGGAGGATCGGCGGGGCGGAGGGTTTGGCGCCGTGGGCGACGCTGGTGGTGAAGGCAGAAACGGCGTTATCGACTTGGATGCCGACGGCGCGGACGCCGAGGCCGTGGCGGGAGGAGAAGTCCCTGGAGGCGGAGTGGTCGAAGGTGGGGATGGAGGCGGTGGAGTTGTTGGGCCGGGTCGGATCATCGGTCCGGGTCAGGGTGGGGGAGTACGGGGCGGTGAAGAGGAAGTTGAGGTCGCCGGAGCGGAGGAGGTAGGAGGCGTGGCTTTGATTGCCTGTGGAGAGGTCTGATTTGGCTACCATGGGCATGCCGAGGCCCCACGAGAATCGGAGGGCGGAGTTGGTGGCGTCGGTGCACCAGAACTCGACGTGGTGGAACCGGTGGACCTTGAACCGGTCGGACCGGGGATTGGACCGAACGAAGTTGGAGAAGCCCACGAGGTTCAATTGGCTGTCGTTTTCCTGGCCCATGATGCTGCTTGCTGTCGTAGTGGCTGTAGCAGTGGTGGTGGTGGGGGGTGAAGATGGGTTCATATAGCAGTGACTGACAGTGGACTTGGAGAGGAAGGTGAGCTGACACGCGGCATGGGTGGAGTTATCTGATTGTCTTGACACGTGGGTGGATATGGGTGGTTGTATAGGGTGATGGTGGAACAGACGTGTGAGACTGGCCTTCATCCAGACAGTGATCAGTTCTGAGTCTGTCACTGAGAAAGGTTGTTCAGTGACGCAACTTGGGACCTGGAAAGGAAGTTCGTAGACGCGAGTTGTGGCGGAGAAACTATGACTCTCAAAAAGTTTTAACGGTCAGAATATCCCCTCTTGCAAAACCTGTAATAACGGTGAACTCTGGCTGGCACACTACACTATAGTTTAAAATATCGATAATATTAACAAAATATTGAGGATATTATCGTTTTTTTAGATTGTGGATATTTTGAAATGTATCCATACACATATCATATAAATATCGAGAATATCGACGATAATATCGGAAAATATTGATGTCAATAATTTCGCTCACACTTCAGCAATATTTTGTCAAAATATTGCTATAATATCAAAAATATCGATGTAATAAAAAAACAAACACAAAACACACACGCAAAGGGGATTCGAACCCCTTCATATCCCATTCCTTTTGAGATGGAATCGAACAGCTCATGAAAAGAATTCAAGACTCAATCTTCAAATGATTTTGCTTATGGACAACTATTTTGGGGATTTATCATTTGATAGCTACTCTTCACAATATACTTAGGGGTGTATTCAATTAGGATTATAAAGCGGTTAAAAAGATTTTAAAAATCCGGGTGTATTCAATTTGGATTTATACAAACTTTAAAAGAGGTTTTACAAGTCTGAATGTATTTAATTCCAACTTGTATGAACTTTTAAAAAGTCCATTTAAATATGGGTGTATTCAATTAGGATTATAAAAAAAGTTGAATTAAATCTAGGTATATTCAAAAGGTCATATATTTGGAAGGATTTCATTAAGTGATAAATTTTTGTAGGTTTTAAGGGGAGAGCTATAAATAATAAAGACCATAACAAATCCAACATCCACCCCAAGTATTCCATCAGTTTTTCTCTCGCCCTACCTTTTCTCTCTGCAACAGAAGACGAACAAATTCCTTCCTCCATCTGTGAAGGTATGCTCCCTATTTTTTCTTTGATCAATACCTCGTTGGGTTTTTTTTTTCCATGATTTTTCTTCATCGTGTTTTTTGTGTTATTTGGGTCTAGTTTGGGGTTAGGGTTTATGCTTGTTTTTCTTCTAAAATATCTATATACGACTTTATAAGAATTGTTCATTGAATCATTGGATAGGAAATTGAAATATAGTAATTGACAACCTTTCTATAA
This sequence comes from Prunus mume, assembly GCF_029339155.1. Taxonomy (NCBI): domain Eukaryota; kingdom Viridiplantae; phylum Streptophyta; class Magnoliopsida; order Rosales; family Rosaceae; genus Prunus; species Prunus mume. The sequence continues at coordinate 25,086,831 of NC_142701.1, read as the reverse complement.
TCGAACAAAAAAATTGAGACAAATATAGATAAACAGTATAAAATAAAAAATAAAATAAAAAGCCGAAAATTAACTACAACTTTTAAATGCTGTTTTGTAAGCCCAAAATCCACCATATGTCACGGGCAACCGTGAGTTTGACTCGTGGCATCATTTCTTTTTCAGAAAAGTATCATACACCCCAATCAGAGTTTGGACATCAAATCTATAATACATTTGTCACTATATTTTTATGAATTTTGCTTTTTGTTAAACATAATTTTATTTTATGTTGTGAAGGAAAAGATGTTATGAATTTGGCTTTTTATTTCATGTTGGTACAAATCAAGTATCAGAACATCTCTTGAAATTGGATCACCATTAGATACATTGACAACAACGGGTGGGTTTACATTCTCTGTCATCTTCTCTGGTCAAGTTATAAGTAAAAATCTTTTCATATGTAGCTTATTCTGATAGAAAGCTAACTTGTTACGTGTATTATTAACAGAGACATTGATAGGGAGGAGTTAATAAAGTCATGGCTTTGATGAGATCTCAAAGCAAACAAAACAAGGATGGCCACATGCTCAAAGTTTTTGTAGAAGACGGAGGCCTACTTGAGCAGGTCTTTTTCTTTTTTCTTTTTCCAGGGCCTTGTCATTTTATCATACTTCATTTTTTTCCTCTGGCAGTCAGCTGATTTGGAGTTTTCTCATTACGACTACAAAGAACAAGAACCATATTAGCTAAAGAAATTATAAAAGTCTGGAATAAAAGCCATACAAATCTTAAGAAAGTTTATTAAAAAATTATATAGAAGTCTTCTGAAAATCTATCAAGTTCTATACAAATTCTAAAGTTCCATCAAGTTCTATGAAAGTTGGCACTTAAACAAAATCTTTTTAAACGCTCTAGAATCCTAATTGAATACACCTTTTTTACTCTATACATAGAGATGATGAAGATAGTGAAAATTTGAACTTCATAGGAATCGTACTAAGTTACTCATGTATCTTACCATGCAATGTATAAAGTGTAAAATATTGTAGTAAATTATTATATATAAATGATTATGATGGGTTTAATATTCTTTCATTAATTATTACATATTATATACACTCACGCAGTGTTTGTTAGCTCACTATATAATAAACTTAGATAAGTTAAACCCATCATGCAATGCATTTTCTTTCAATTTTTTGTGATAAACTAATAGATAATTGACTAAATAAACAACCTCCAAAGTCTCAATAAAAATTTCCAAGTTTTTCTTACAATTTCTATAGTTTTTATTCAATTTTTATCGATATTAATAAGGGAGTTTCACTAAAACACCCAAAATGGAGGTTGAAATTATAAAAAAAACCCAAGCACTATTTAAATATATAAACACACCCAAAACCCATCATTACACACACTCAAAACTCATTTATAAACACACTCAAAAAGTTGACTTTGAAGTTGATTTTGGGTGTGTTTCTATGTTTAAATAGTGCTTGGATTTTTTTATAAATACATGTCTAGAATTGGGTTTATTTATAAATTTGTATATTAATAATATCCCGATATTTCCATTGAAATTTCCGTATTTTTGGACTACTGATATTTTTGATACCATCGATATTTTAAACCTTGCTTGACACCTAATTAAAGTGTAGTGCTAGGTGTAGGGCCACAGGATATAACTAATCTACGTGTTCACATGATATAAGAGCATCCACAATAGGGGTGTATATAGGGGTGTATGTTAAATATACACTCCGAGTCACCGGAATGGTCTCCAATGAGGAGATGTAAATGGATGTAAATATACATCACCACTATGGGAATGTAAAATAAAATGTATATTTACATCTATTTTTATATCCCTTGTTGGCGGGACCTACTCGAGAAAAGAGAAGAAAAATGAAAAAAAGTCAACATAAAGGTTGGAACCATTACACCCCAAATTTACACCCAGAGATGTAAAGGGGATATAAAAGTGACTTTACACCCCCATTGTGGATGCTCTAACACGTCTATATATCCACATGCTATAACCGGTCTATGTGGCTGTGGATGGATATCATTGACTCGTACTTTAACAGTGGACGGATTATACCATGCATGAATATTGCAGTATTATACAATAATTTCTGAGCTTAAAAAACCTGCTTTTCGCCGGAGTCGGTTTTTTTTCCTTCCTTGAGAAAGTTACATGTTCAGTAGGAGGATAAAAGCATATTGGGTAAATAAATCTATACACAGCTGTGGCCTATACGGAGCATAAATCATTTGAAATGGCTTGTTTTACATGTTCAATATACGACAACTATTCATTTCCTTCAAAATATGTTGGCGAGAGGATCTTCCTCATCTTGCGGATTCTCAAGAGCCAGAATGTGTTTCTTAAATGAAGCTGCAGCGTCTTCTCTGTCCTCTAGTCTTCCAAGTTTGTCAAAGACCATCGCCGTTAAATAGAACGCTTCCGCCGCCAATTCATGATACTGCACACCAGAAGGATATTCAACCCATAAACAATGCGATATCAAGGCACTTCCAAGACGCACAAAGCAGACACAAGTAGACTTTAATATTTTATACAGTCCTTGTACCAGGGTTGAAGCTCAGAAGTAGATTTACCTCCAGCAATTGAAGCTCATCTGAAGCTTGTCTCAGAGGATCCAGCACAACATCAGAATCTTCAAAAACTGGCAAGTCAAATTCACGACAGCAATGCGAAAAATAATTAGGACTTCAAATGAAATAAAGCCAAATATAATTAGATGATAGCAACACAGAAAAGATTAACCGACAATGAAACATGTTAAGAGGGAATGGGTATATGCATGATAGCTAAAGAAGATGGGGCAAAATTTGGAGTTTGTTGACAAAATTGCTTATGGTTGACTTACCGGAAAAGCTTGGATCAGATAGATAGCATTTTGCTTCTACAATGAAGGCCCGAGAACGGAGCTCCAAACCCCCTTGACCAAGAATCATAGGAAAGGCCCCATGCACAAGGCTTAAGGCCCTTTTTGCATGATTTGATCCAAGTGATAGCCACAACTCGGCTAGCGTGAGTGTGGCCGATGCTTTAAGAAGGTCCAAGTTAAATGACTGGCAAAATGAGAGGCTTGCCAATGCGTACGGAAGACCTAAAACAGCATTGCCTGATTTCTGACAAAAATAAATAAAACAACTTTTACCTTTGCAGAATTTGTAGAAGGCTAAATATACAAATAGAGAAACAGACATGTATACGTAGCAAAGAAGACAGGGTGCCAAGAAACTTCAAATTCAAACAACTAAAGTGGAAAATGTGTCATTTCTTCATCATTGGATTATACAGATATACAATCTAGAAGATACTAAAATATAAGAAACAACTTATACCAGCACATCAGATTTCCTGGACATATTAATATGGACCATGGTTGCCTCCCCCCAACCCCTTCTATATCTTCTTTTTCCTTTTCCTTTTTGGTAAGTGCAAGGGGGGCTGGCACGTTCAGCCATAAATAAGAACTTTCTTCCACAATTTCTAAAAAGCTGACCATTGGGAAATGAATTTCTAGTATATCTGACCCTCCAACCACATTGTGCATAAAATGTAAATTGTACCTTGTGGATTTCAGCTAGCAATAGAAGAACACTGGCATTTTCAACTTGCATATTGAATTTGTAACACATGCAAAAGAGTGAGTGTGCTACAGCTGCTGCCTGCAATGAAATATGTCAAAATAGCTAAGGAAAAAGCATGCCACACAATTAGAAGATGGAGTCTAGTCCCAGGGTAGGAAGTTCAATGTATTGAAAATATCAAACCTCACTGAACTGATTTGCCGCAAGCAAAGTCCGAGCATTTCGAAGGCTTGCTTCCGTCTTCAATTCCATATCCACACCAGTGACAGATGATGCCAGGACTCCAAGCTCATCACATACTTGTTGGGCAAGCTTCAAATGTCCTCTAAATAATATTTGGCAAGGTCATGACATAAAATGTACTGTATATGAATCAAGATATTCACGAAATATTGTACCTGGTAAACTTACCTATGTAGAGCACGCTCATGGAGGAGCTGAAGTTTTAGTAACAAGATTCGTGATTTTGAGACAGATAAAAACTTCTCTGCAGCTATTTTAAGAGCAGCAAATGCCTCTAAACAAAGAGAAAAAAAAAAAAAACAAGTCATCAAGGATGAACAGCATTCGTGCATGTGTTTATGTGCGTGAGAGAGAGAGAGAGAGTACTCATACCATAAAAGAAAATGGCAACTAGAAAAAATATAATTCTTTTTGTTTACAAGAGTTCTTTAAATAGTAAACGCAATATAGTGCTTCTACCAAAGAAAAAGTAAAGGGAATATAGGTCTTACATATAAATGACACATTTATTAACAATATGACTTACAGAAAAAGACTTTGAAGTCCAATAACAAGGACCACAAACTATAAAATGGTTCCTTTTCTCCGCACAAACTAAACACCCCTACCTAAACAGATTGATTCAAAATGTTAACAAGAATACCAAAGAGTTTTATGTTCAGAAGCAAAATGGCTGCTTGGAGAATCAAGAACACCAAGCATTTTCCAGGGTGTTAATCTTTTGCCTCATTTTGTCTACAAGTATAACCCCAACTATGTAAAATACAATTTTCCAGGAACCAAAAGATTTTATTAAGGCGAAAAAGATGGATAAGAGGTCCATCAGTGGATGCCTTTTTTTTTGGCATTATATTTTATATAGTTCCCCAAATGCTATTGTGTGCAAGCGTGAAACTCTATGTGATGTTATAGATGCATCACTCTTTTTATGATAGTTGAACTTTTCTTGATATAGGGCACTATTTGATATGGACCAAGACTATGAAATATATATATATATATATATATAACATACAATTTTAGGTCAAGAACATGTGATTAGCTGAACACTATCACAATCACTAAATTTTAAATAAAGACTACTGGAAAGGTACTCAAGTATTTCATCTAACCTTTGTACCCTTTAAAAACTGCTAGATGTTGGATAAGCTTCAAATATGCTAATGCTGTGTCAGATGAACTGAAGACATCCAAGAAGTAGTCAGGTTCAAGTTATATAACATTTAAATGGAAAGAAGGTTATATTATAGGAAAGGAATAGAAACAAGATATGCAAATCTTGAGATACTTTCAGCTAGAAATTACCTTGAAACATCAGGAAAACAAGTTGCATGAACAAGTGCATTAAATCTAGCAAGAGAGGAACTGATGACATGCAAAAAGAAAAAGGTATTAAAACAAGCAAGGCATCATAGTCCAAGTAGTATGAATTAAAAGTATATAAAACTAGTCTTTAGAATGAAATCAAGAATTCTAGAATACTGAAAAGATAAATCTATTCATGTCGTAGCTACTTTTTTCTCAGCAGGGAATCTATACGACACTTATTATTTATGTTAAATGTTGGTGGTTACCACTATTCCCTGAAAGCTTAAGCTACTAGGATGTTGAATAAAAATTATCTTATTCTCTAAGTCTCTCCCTCACTTGTGGACCACCACCCCCAAAGCACAAGAGAGCCCAACATAGGAAATTCCGTATAAATTGTGAGGTTGTAGATGCAAGGATTTGAATTCAGGGTCTCTTTGGTATTATGTTAAATTTTGTTTGTTTACGACTATTCCTAAAACCTTACGTTGTTAGGAAGTGTCATAACTGTTATTTAATACTCTTAACAAATTTGCAGTTTTCATTTTGATTAGAAAAGAAATAAAAATAAAAGAATGAAAGGCGCATCACACTCAATCAACTTCACAATCTCAGATGACAAGGTAACTCGAAATGTAGTCACTATAAGGCTTGAAGAACACTATTCCAATAGGATATAGTGATACGGTCAACTGTAGAAGTTAAATCAGCATTAAAAAAGAAAAGAAAAGAAAAGAAACAAAAGTAAACTAATACAGGTCTTTACTAAAGATCACCTGCCATATATTTCCCATGCAGTGGCACGAAGTAAGTATGAAGAGCCTACTAATTGCAACACAGATGCAGGAACAGAACTTGGTTGTGCACAGAACTGGAAAGCATTATTGCTTCCTGATCCACTTTCTTGTGACAAGACTTGTGAATCCATTGGCTTCTGTAAATTCTTAAGCCATGCAGTACTAAAAGCACCATCAGTTGTCATTGAAGAAGTTTCGGACCCAAACTCACTAATCAATTGAGAACTCAATCTAAGTTCCTGCAAGAATTATATGTAATAGAGGGGGACAGGGGAGAAATGTTAGGAAATTGAACAATTTAACATGTTAGATAATCGAAGACCATTGGAATATCTTCAAAGAGTCCACATTACCTTGCAAACATTAATTGGACTTGTTCTAAGCTTTATTGAAGCCTTGGGACCAAATGAAACTAGAGGCCTTTGCACATGCTGCAAATGATGATACAAAATTACAATTTGCTTCTTTCTTTTTTTAAATGAAAAGATGAAATTTTATTTCACAAAAGAAACTGTACTGCAACAAGGATAGCAATCCACCATGAATATATAAGAGAAAACAATAATTCATGCCACATCTAGTTTAGCAAACCAAAACATATTCATGACACTACAGGTTTCCATAAAAATACATCGCAATGCCATGCTCACCGTTAAATCAAATTTAGCCATCGCAAGATGATTGGACGCCACTAAACGCTTTAACTTCAAATTTTCTGCCCTCTTCAGAGACCCTCTCAAGAGAACAAATAGTTGTTGCTGGACAGACAGTGAAATGCCTATTCTGGTCAAAGGTGAATATGACGAGCCCAGTATTCCAGTTGTACTAGATATACCAGTTTCGGACAACAAATTGCAGATAGCTGCTAAGGTGTAAGCAAGACATGTGTCATTACTTTGCTGCACAAGTTGAAAATCATAAGGCCCTCGTAGACAACATATCCGTGAAGGAAGAATAATATCATGCTGCTTTTTAAACTGAGATGCATGTATATAATCCAAATGGCTATAGAAAACCCAAAGTCAGACACAATATAACTACTGACATGATGACATACGAGTGATTTAAGATAAGAATGACTACATAAACTAAGAAAATTACCAGTTGAGAAAAATGTACTGCTTCAGTCAAAACCTGAAGATTGTAATAAGCAGAAAATTATTAAACACAGGGAAATATAATGACAGAATGCTTCATAACTAAAGGAGAGTAGGAAAATGAGTTCTTTAGGCCCCCTCCTCGTGCTCACCTCCAAAGCTTGTTTCGGGTGCCCAAAATGGAAATGCATCATTCCCAAACAAAGCAAGGCAATTTCATATCTTCCAAAGGTATTGCAACCAGATGCAGGAGGAACAAAATCAAATCCTTCAATCCCTGCACTTTTGTGCCAATGTTTATTGGATTAGTTCATTTGTTTTTAATACATTTAAAAGAGACCAAATGGTGGACACAAATGGTGACCAACTAACATAAAGTTGCAGCTTGAAAGCCATCATTTAAAGGCTTAACCTAAGCCAACAAATAATGTCAAACTTAACTTTCATTGAGACAACCAAGACTAGGAGCATGCCATTGGACATGCATGAAAAGCCATGAAGATAAGTGATAGATCCAGTCATAATAATTATCTCCTTTAATAGGAGCATCACCAAGAACAGCAATGGCTCACCATTTCCAATTTACATTCAATGTATTAGGTTACCAAATGAAAGAAACATCTGCAACAGCACTTGATCAAGTAATTATCAAACTAGATACAGAGCTAAGTTCTGACATACCTGTAATCAAAATAGCGGTGAACATTCTCCAAAGCAGCAATACAATCATCATGATACAAACCATTCAAGTAACGCAAGAAGTGAACCTGCATCAAAATTCAGCAAAAATGACAAAAGAAACATACTCTAAGTGCAACTACAACACAAATTACCAAACAGGAAAAAAATTCATGCGAGTTACTAACGCGATGTAGCTCAGGTGCCAGTTTTTGAAGCTGCCTTAGCATAAGTTCAAAATCATTTAAAGAGAAAGAGCTCCCCTGTCTTCCAAACGAATATTAATTAAGATTCAGTACAACCTAATGAACATAAAACAAATAGGAAAACCAAAATTTTCACAGATATATGCATCACTTACTTTTCAAGTGCATCAGCTTGCTCCTGCAGAAATCCTTGTATCTGCCAGTTAGTTCGTAGGAATATGCCACCACTGGGATCAAGATCTCTTAATGTATTGCTTGTAGGATGTGCATAATGACAAGCTTCTCTAAGTTTGCCACCATGTTTGAATTCTGGGTCACCAGGGACCTCAATATCTGCATGTTTAGTTTATATTATGCATGATTATGATTGACATTGCATTGAAATTTGAACACACAATATTTTAGAGCAAACCCATCAATGAAGGAATACAAAAATAGTGAGCATAACAAATGAAATTCTTTGTCTTTATCCCTTGCATGCCAGGTTTTGTTTCAAAACCACAGATATTTGGACGTTTGAATCAGATAGAGTAAAAGAAATAATTTATATAAATATAATGATCATGATGTTGCCTGAATTTAAAGTGCTCTAGATGGCTTTTGAACTTATTTGTTGACTCCAGAATGCCAGTGACAATGAAATCAAGATTGTGTTAGATTTTAGTACGGAATGTTGACTGATCTGGAGTTTAAGTAATACTATTGACAAACTTCACAAGTTTCAATGAAGATATCAAGTGGCTTCAACTATTCATAACTCTATCCCATATCAGGAGTGTCCTATTTGATTCAGAAATAACTTTATGCAGTAGGTTTTGAAGACCATTGTTGTCAAGCACAAAGACCTCTATGATGTCATAGCATCTCTACATGCTTCACGAGAATGATGCTTTGTATACCTTCAACCAATCCAACAAGTGCTTGGGGTGCATGAAGATGAAAAGAAACTCTTCCACCAGCTCTTTCCCTTGCTTCGATTTCTTCAGTGACTTTCTCGAAAACAAGATTCTCCAGTTCCATGTTTTCATATTCCGGAGGTGTTTCTAAATCATTACTAGAATCATCTAAGTGAGGTGCCTCATACGGAGGACAACTTGAGATAGCTTCTTTACAGTACATCCCTATACTTGTCAAAAGATGGCATGCACCCTGCATTAATATTAAAATTATATGAAACACTAGTTCCCTGTAAAAGCTTTCATTACCATAAAAACTAACAATAACAAACACAACACAACACTCATTTCCCCATGGAATATAGATGGAACTGAAAAACAAATTAAATGGATTTTTAGAAAGGAAAAAAAAAACTAACAATACCTCAAAGGATAAAAGATTAAACGCAAGTATGCAACGACGAAGAAACATCCCCAGGTGACTATTTGGATCCAAAATGACTTGGTCATCTTCCAGAACACCTGCTTCGGGACCGCCAAGGATTCCTAAAGAAAAATATCAAAACGGATTTAGTATCAGCAAGCAAGTACAACACCACATCAGCAACAACAAAAAATGGTAATTTAAGATGAACTGACCTCGCATATCACTAAAGAAGTTAAACAAATCATCCGGCGAAGACAGAGCCAACAGCTTACTGGTTAAATGGTCGGTTAACCAATAGTTCAATAAGCCCCCAATCCCCCTCAATTGATGTATAAGCTCATCCAATTTGGGCTCAAAAATATCATCATAAGACTGCCAAAAGCAAATAGCAACTGAATTACATGGGTTGTCCAAAGATTGAAGCTTTAATTAGGGAGAAGAGGGAAAACTTGAAAGTACCTTAGTGAGAGACAACAAGAAGAGGCCAAGGCGGTTGTGCTGATTGACGGTGGAGAAAGGGAAGGGGACTGAGATTTGAGCGGGCGGCGCGTAGACCTGAAGCAATATGCAGACTGAGACTTTGTGTGGCGTCACTGCGAAAGCCCCCGGCGGTTTCACTATCCCGGCCATTCGAAATGACTCGCCTCCCGCAGTTTCACTCTCACTCTGTCTTCTACTTTTCTGGTTGTGGATTGAGGATCGTAGCCAGAGCTCTTACCTCAGAGTCGAAGTGAGAGTGTTTCTAGGGATTGAGGTTTTGCAGGGGTTTTTGGAGACGAAAATGGGTATTTTAAAAAAGAACCGGGAAGTTTTGGTGTTCTTTTCTGCTCTCCTCTCTAGAGGAAGAGAACCATTTTTATCTCTTTATTGATTTGTGTGATTTGATAAAAAAAAAAATTATATTTATTTATGTGGCAAAATGGAAAGAAGTTAAAGGAAAATGGGAGCATTTTTTCTCATCACTTTAATGCAAAGTGTATCATAATTATGGATCCCGAGTCTCTACATTTATGGCATGTTTACTAATTTGTAATTGGATTATGAAAATTGAATTGATGATGAATTGAATTGAGGAGGAGTTGGATTGAGGAGAATTAAATTCTGAAATCCAATTGAAATTGTTTACTAAATCATATGGATTGAGGGGGCCACTCTTTCGTTCATACGAGGAGAGCCTTGACGGCTAGGGTTAGAGTTCCTCCAGTTTTCTTTACTCATTTTCTACGTCGTTTCTCTTAGTCTTCTTTGATTGTCTCTTTTGGTTCTTTTTGGTGTATTGGGTACTACCATTTTTATTTTATTTTGCTCTTTTGTTCTCTGTGGGGTAGCCGTGTCGACTTCCTTTCTGGGTTCCCAAAGAGCCAGTCACTAGTGAGGGTCTCCATCTTAACGCTATGGAGGTGACCACTGCCTCTTATGCTAAAAGGGATGACAAGTATGTGGCACCAAACGGGAATCAGATGCTTTCGAAAAACTGGTGTTGGGCATTTAATTGTTAGTGGCATGGATTTTTCTAGTAAGCGTAGTTTTCGTATTGAGGATTTTGTTGATAAGGCAGAGGAGACTAGCCTCGAGGGGTCTCTTAGGTCTCCCTAATAATTCTCCTATGGAATGTTCGTGGCCTTGGCAACCGATAAACGTTCCTATTATGAAGATCTTTCTTCATAATTTTCTTCAGTCTAAGAGGCCAATCTTGGTCTCCCTTTCTTGTCAGTTGGGGCTCTAGATCAAGAAAATTGGAGGTGGCGGTTGGTGTTTGGTTGGATCTGTTATGATGCTCACAATACATTTTTGACTCTGTACGAAGAACTATGATACTTTCTTTAGATTATAGAAGACTTTCTTTGACAGTACTTGCGTAGTGATAGGATCTGTTTCAATTGTTTTGTGGTTGGGGTGATTGGTTGGATCTATTCTGATACCCATAGTATGTTTTTGACTCTTTACGAAGAACTATGATGCTTTTTCTATATCATAAAAGGACTTCTTTGATAGTACCTAAATAGTTATGGGATGTTGTTTTAAGGTTTTGTGGTTGGGGTTTAAGTTGATTTGTTTCATATAAGTTGTTTTAACTCTTCTGTTTAGTCAATAGCATTGGTGGTCCTTTTTCCTACCCCAGAGTTTTGTTTTTTTGGGGAAGGTTTTAACAAGGCCGCCTTTAACATGCTAGTTCTTACCATGTAATGTTCCTTTCGGTTGAATGAAATACCATCTTTTCTCAACAACAAAAAAAACCTTATGGATTGAGAAGAGTTCGATCTCAAATTCCTATTGAAATTGTTTACTTAAAACATATGGAATTGGGTAGGAGTGGTACTAGTTACTGAAATGTCTTCGTTGCTGGGTTAAAGTAGATGGAAAATTTATAATTTTGAAAATTGTGTGAGGATATAATGGGTAAAAAAGGTGAATTCTTAATAGGTTAGTTCTCCAGGAATTTGAATACCACCTCCCACTCAAGAATTGAATTCTTCCAAAATCAGGAATTTAATTTCTATTTTTGTGTGGGCCCCACATACTTTTTAATTCCTTGATGTGAAATAAACGCAGGAATCTTACATAGGTGGAATTCAATTCATGATGGGAATTCCAATTCATGATTAGTAAACACACCATTAGAGGTTGTGCATTTACCCGCATTTCGCAACATCTGAACTATTTTATTAATCTATTTGTTTAAAACATGGCACATCAATAAGAAGTTTGTTTGTTTGTTTTTTTTTTTCATGAAAAGAAGTGTTTAAAGTTAACAAGTCTTTTAATGTTTAAATAAAAAATAAAGTAAAAATCCACAAAAGTTACCCATAACCTTCCAAGTACATGAAAAAGTGTTATATGGAAGATCAAAATGGAATATCCTTTGAATAAACATCTTCACTCATCACCCCTTCTCAATATAATCAATTTACCAAAAAAATATATCCCTACATTCAACAATTTGAAGAATTAGTTTGATTTGTATTTTGCATTTGTATTGACACCTGCTTATTTCATGGTTGTAGGGGTAGATTTGTGGTAGAGACAGAGAAATTGTGGCTTGTATGGTGGCCTAGGTGGCGAGGATAATAAGGGTGGGAAGGGGGAGTTGCCTTTCTGATTTTGTTTTTTTAATCTTAGATTTTGTGATTTTTTTTACTTTTTAATTTTAAATTGAATTAAGTTATTAGATTATTTTATTGGGGGTTTCATTAAAACACCCAAAATGAGGGCTGAAATTATAAAAAAACCCAACACCCAAAACACTTTATAAACACACCAAAAATCCATCATTACACACTCAAAACCCATTTATAAACACACTAAAAAAATATACAATTGTTGATTTTGGGTTGCTTTTGGGTGTGTTTCTATGTTTAAATAGTATTTTGGTTTTTTTATAAATACATGTCTAGAATTGGGTTTATTTATAAATTTGTATATTTTATTTTATTTTTCAAAGTTTCCTTTTGTGCCATGTGTTATGTCTTAAACGGTTAGATTATTATGATGGTCTAGATGTTGCGAAATGTTGGTAAATGCACAACACCTAAATGTAGAGGCTCGGGATCCCATAATTATCACCTTTCTCAACACTTCACATGTTCATGGGCATAATCATGATTCTATAATACAAAGCAAAGAGTTAACTATGGACTTATGGTTATGCTTATGGATACGTGTTAAATGTTGAGAAAGGTGGTGAGGTATACACTAGGTTAAAGTGGTGAGCCAATATATTTCCAATAGAAAATATTTCCTCCTCCCTATAAGTATGAACTCCTACATTCCATGACATGTGAGTAGAAAAATTTTCTTCTTATATTTTTAATAAATTATTTTTGTACATGTGTCAAACTTAAACTGTGATTTTGCACACGTGTACAGACATAAATACTCAAAATAATATAAATATATTTTTATTTGATCAAGGGAGGAACTATCAACTTACCTTTGAACTGTTTGGTCCCTTTCTTTTTTGACCTGATGGGGCCTGTGTGTCCTCGGGGTTTTTGTTTGTTGTGTTTTATTTCTCCTATAAATAAATAAAAAACTTGAATCTCTTCAAATGTTGAGAAAAAATATGTCATTAAATTAAATGCTAGTTGTTGTTGTTTTTTTTGTTTTTGTTTTTTTTGTGTGATAATGTGATCAAATTACATACTTCAAAACTCGTTTATCTCTTTTTATTTTATTAGTACAAGTGATTGGAGTAGGATGATTTACATAAGTATTTACCCGTATCTACGAGTTTCAAATCTAAGACCACATGGATAAAAGTAAAAGAACTCAACCATCTGTATACATTCCATCACCTATATATGGTTTTTATTTATTTATTTTTGGTAATGAAAAGACAAATCTAAAAACGCATCATGCTTAGCGGGACCTATCCACGCTTGTAAGCCAGAACGGGTATATCTAAGCCAAAAAATCTCAAGAAACAAGTAGCTAGCTCACAGGAAAAGAGTCAATAAAAGGAAAAAATTCTCACTTTTTTTTTTCCTTTTTTATTTTTTGTTTAATGCGTGTTAGAAGCTTAGAAAGCAACATCATCATCATCTTCACCTGCTAGTCCATGAAATGAAACAAACCTAACAGCCTTCTTCAACCTCACCGATAACCAAAGGGCCTCTAATTTACCAAAAGTTTCAGGCTTTCGATCCTCTCGATCTACCAATACTATGGCCACCAATGTTGCCCCTCCGGTCAGTCCCTTTGCCTATATTTACTTGTTTTTTGTATGTATTTGTAAAGGTTTTGATATTCATGGTGGGCAATTGTGAATTTTCTGTTCGAGCAGAGAGCTGCGGACGCAGAGAATAGCTTGGAGAAGATCAAGCGTCATCTGGCTTCGGGTTCTGGCCGGAACTTGTTGCAGGGCCCACTTCTCAAGCGATCCGAGACGGTACGATCCCAGAGCCTCCCATTTGTCTTTCTTTTACTTCCTTTTTTTGTGGTTTCAAATTATTTTTCAGGATTAGATTTTGGTTCTTGCGAAAGTTCAGTTTTTTTTTTCTGTTGGGTCAATTCCTAATTTAGATTCTGTTGGCTTTTCATTGAACCGCTTGTATTGCGAATTAGAAAAATGATAAGTAACATTTTTTAAGCTCCCGTTGATATTATTGAAGTTCAGTCATTTCAAAACTGAAGTCTTTATAAATCATGCTTGAAAGAGTTCTAAATGTAATTTGGACACTGGGATGGTTTGGCGAGCTTTCCTTTGTAGTGCTTTTTGTTCTGGAAATTATTGAACTGCTGTTTTCTTTTAACAGCTGAGAAAATGGAACGAGCGGTGGGTGATCTTAGACCCGACAACAGGGAGAATGGAATACAAGTTAGTTGTGCAAGACATTCTTACTTCAATTTATGCCTTATAGATGCATTGACCAACACCGTACTTTTTTATGATTTAGGATTAGGAGAAATGAGCCGACTGTCAAGGGAACCATTCTCTTTGATGCAAATAGCACAATCACCCTTTCTCCAGTGAACTTCCAGTAAGATTCATTTTGCATAATATCTGTTTTATATAACAGTCATCTTTGCAGGTTGTAATTTCAATGATGTGTTACATGATTTCTTTTTCTGTTTTGTGTTTTCAGTGGGATGCAAAAGTATGATGGCTGCTGTTTCTGTATCCTCATTTATTTTCTCTAGTATTTTCGTAATGTAGAGGCATATCTTTTAACTTCTATAGAAAACATTCTTGTAAATCTGGATAGGAATTTCTGAACTTGCATGCTTCTTAACTTCATTCTTTAGATATTGGGACCCCACAGAAAAAAGACTACTTCCTTTGTGCAGAGACTCCTGGTGCAGCTAGAGCATGGGTATCAACACTACAGTAAGTTCTTTCCCTTTACATTATGCTGTAGTGATTATGTAGATGTTATTATATATTGTACTGTTTCGTCTTTATGCGCATGTTATAAATACTTTATAACCTCTAGGGCAGAGTTATATGCTGCTGATTCAAATGAGAAATTAGTTAACACATGTAATGGAGATTATTGCTGTGGGTTGAGGAAAAAACAATGGTTTTAGAATTTGTTTTCCTATTCTTACTATTTAATTTGAACTTTCCCAATGTAATTTGAGTTCTCTTTTAGACCGCCCATTGCATATGGTTGGGCATTGTGATGTTCGCTTGTAGTTTACAGGCTCAAATGTAATGGCTTATCCAAAAATTTCCTCATCTTCAAGTAATACATTAGCAAGTTACTTCTCTAAAAATGTGACTTATCAGGGGAAAAAGGACTCTTAGTTTGTTATGTTACTTCAGTCAAAGATATTATTCATGCATCATATGGTTGATGTAAATTTTTTGTATGATGTCAATAGAAGCCTGTGGTCCATTGGGGATGAATTGGAATAGGGTGCATTTTCAAGACTAAAAGACTTAATTTTCTGTTGTCATAGTGAAAGAGGCAATGCTTATCTGACAAAAATTCCACCTTTCCTTTATTTCCCGTGTGGAATTTGACGAATCATTCCCATAAAGACCGGATTAGCAGTTTCCATTACTACATGTTTCATCTAATCTTGTCTTTTGCTCTTTTTTCCTTTTTTTGCCCTCTGACGCAGAGCAACACAATTGGTTTTAAAGGCCCATAAAGAAGCTGTGAATTCCTTGAGTGGCAATGGTTCTGCGAAACTGGGAACGGTTGCAGCAGTAGTTGCTGCTGCCAATTCGACTGCTTTGGAGAGTTCTAAGGATATTGAAGCAGCAATGCATATTTCTTTGAGGAATGCTTTGGGAGTGATAACGAATAAGCCAACTGATGGTCCAATGGATGATTTTGCAATTATGAAGGTACTGCTTATGATCTAGTTATTTACACTGCCCTACATTCATTTTGAAATGGCTTTTACAGTATAGTTTGTTAATGAAAGGGCCCTGGTTTCAATTGTACTTTATCAGTTCTGTGTCATGAGAAACAGTTTTAGTAGGTAACTGAGACCCTATAGTGTTTAAAACATTCATTTGTGCACAACAGAGATAGAAACATGCTACATCATTGAATTTCTTCCAAACTTGTGAGAAGCAAACATGAGGAATGTTGACTCCTCTGCAGTCCTTCAAATCCAATTGCTCTTTGTGATCATTTAGTTCACTTAGACTCTGTTTTCTGATTGTGTATCTCTGCTCTGTAGGAGACATTACGGGTCAAAGATGACGAACTACAAAATTTGGCTAGGGACCTTCGTGCACGTGACTCAACAATTAAAGAAATAGCAGAAAAATTAACTGAGACTGCTGAAGCTGCTGAGGCTGCAGCCTCTGCAGCTCATACAATTGATGAACAAAGGAGAATTGTTTGTGCAGAAATTGAGCGCTTAAAAAAAGATTCAGAGAAACAGCTGGAATCTTCCATGTTAAAGGTATTGATAAGCTCTTCTATGTTAATTTTGTTGTGTCTTTGGATAAGTGATCTCCTTTTCCCCTCCACTACTATAAATTATTAATTTGGAAAAAGAAAAAAAAGCTGATCTTTTTGTTCTGAGAGCACTTTTGATTGTTCAACTTTTTTTGTGGCTTTTGTTTATATTTGTAGCTAAAAGATTCTGAAGAAAAGGCTATGGCCTTAAGCAAAGAAAGAGACCAATTGATCAGGCAGAGAGATTCTGCTCTTCAGGAGGCACACATGTGGCGTTCTGAGCTTGCAAAAGCTAGAGAGCGTGTTGTGATATTAGAAGCAGCTGTCGTGAGAGCAGAGGAGAAGGTTAGGGTTGCAGAGGCAGATGCTGAAGCTAGAATAAAGGAGGCTGTGCAGAAAGAATCAGCTGCGCTGAAGGACAAGCAAGAGCTCCTGGTCTATGTGAATAAGTTGCAAGCACAGCTTCAAAGGTTTAGTACCTTCTGCCTTTTACCCAATATATAAGTGGCTTGGGGATTATAATCCTTTAGTCCCTTATTAAGTTATCTTCAATATTTTATTAATCAACCATTTCATGTTGACAGACATCACATTGATACGAAGCAAGTGTTCGAGGAGAAGTCCGAGTCTGGCAATACACCCCTGACTAAACATGTAGACTTGTCTGAAGAAAATGTTGATAAAGCATGCCTCAGTGTTTCTAGAACAGTCCCAGTACCAGGGGAGAGTGTAGTTCACATGGCTGGGGATCAGGTCAACCACCGGCCAGCTGGAGATGGTGAATGGAGTGACATTCAGGCTCAAGATGCAAGGATAGCTGATGTAAGAGAAATTGCCCCCGAGTCAGAAGCAAGTAGCTTGGATATTCCTGTTGTTAGCCAACCAGTTGGTAACCAACATGAACAAGGAGGGAACTCTTTTCATCAGCCTTGAAAATGAAGTGACGCATTTGTAGAGCAGAAAACTTGAAATTGTAGGGCGTGCGGCGGACTATATAGAAGTCAGTTATAGGAGAAATGTGAACTTGGTGTTCTTTTTATACCCTTTCATTTATCAAATTGAGGTCTTGGCAGCCTGATTCTGCATGGATCAGATATCGGCTGGCTAGGCGTCTGTATGCGCCACATTGTGTCGAATATTCACAGATAAAGAAAACATGTGCTAGGCCCGTCTTTGTATAATGCGTTCCATGTGATCCCGCTGGCCACGTGCAAAAATTTATCCTCATTGTGTTCATATTGTGCTATTAACAGAGGGTTTATACTTATGTGGAAGAAGTATCTTTGGAGCTTCTCCCTAAACTATTTATCATGTTTCTGAAAAGAACCTAAGTGGAATTTTCTGGGCAACAATCTGAACATTTCGTTTTATTAATCTATTTCCTAGACATATTACCCATATTCATGTGAGTTGTTTATAAATGGGCTCCTTTCTGCGAGCAGTGTGAGAAGTTCTATGATATTGAATATTGATGGTGGGTTTTGCTTTTTGGGTATGGTGTGGTCATCTACACCCATAAAAGCAAACCCCACAAGAACTGTTTCTCAAAAGACAAAGAATATCCAAAATTTTGGAATCTAACTTATATGGTTAAACCTCATTAAGTGGAGAGAATCCGCATTGTAATTGGGTGTATGCACCCACATATCTCTATGGAAATATTTTTGCTCACTATTGTTGAGGCCTAAAACGTCACAAGAAGTCCAAGAATATTTAAAGTCCAATATAACATATAATGTTGGTCATGCGTTCATCCAAGCTGTATTTTGGGAATTTATCCATTAAATAAATATAGAAATAGTGTACTTGTCATGCCAAGCAAATAATACATTTTCCTATACTAAATCACCCGACAAACTTAAGTGGACCCAAGCCACATACATGCATGGGGCTTGCTGAAAGGGTTGTGATGTGAATGGTTACAAGGAGGCCCATCAAAAGGTTCAACAAATGGAGGTTTTTGGGCTGCTTGGGAGCACCAAAACCCAAGTCCATTTGTATTGAGCCTATTGAGTGGATAAGCAGAGTCTTCTCCCAACATTTATTACCCGATCCCCAATTTTCTACCTTACAACACCAAAACCACTGCCAGTCTTGCTTTAGTGACTACTACCCAACCCCCAACTACCCCGCACTAAAGCCTCAGTCATACTTACTATGTCACCAACTTAAGCCACTCATTCTTCACATGCTTAAGCTTCAGCGGCTATAAAAGGAAGCACCCAAAAGGAAAGAAGGAGAACGAACAAAGAACGTCAGCAATAGAGCAAGCTATAATCTCACTGCTAGAAACACTCAAGCCTAACCTCAGAAACCATCTCTCTCTCTCTCTCTCTCTCTCTCTCTCTCTCTCTCTCTCTCTCTTTTTGAATCTCCAGAAACCATCATCTTCTTCTGCCAGCAACCATCCTCTTATCCAGAAGCCATCTTCTACCTTTTTTCTAGAAACCAGAAGCCATTCCAAGCTCTAAAATATTCTTTTTCCAAAACACTGTTTCAAGTCAGGCAGACGCTCTTGCTAAACTCATGGAGACTCAGCTCCCATGCCACAAGCCACTCAAGCCAAGCCAAAATTTCAGTTCACAACAACCATTATAAGCTTGGTGAGAAGAAACCAGAGTATTCCCTAAGAATCAACATTCTTTCGGGTATTTTGGGGCCTAGTTATTAAACCCTGGCAAAGGGCCAACGTCACTCTCTCTTTATAGCGGCTCAAGTCAGCCTAGAGCTGCTGAAACAAAAAAGATCCCCACAACCACTTTAACCTAAAATGTACCATCATCGTCATTCTCAATACTTGACATGTGTCCATGAGCCTAACCATAATTAACTTTTTACTTTGTATTTATGGGACCATGGTTATGCTCATGGACACATGTCAAATGTTGAGAAGGTTGGTGAAGATACACCTTAGGTTAAAGTGGTGAGTGAAAATGCTCGCATATCTCTATAGCACTTATCACGTGACATGTATGTGTACACCAAGTAATTATAATGTTGTAGTACAGTAGAATGGTCACGTAGTATAATTTGTCCACATGTTATAATATAAGTGGATATTTATTGATATTATTCTGTAAAAGGAGGAAATATCAACCATGTCATCTACCCATATTATAATGAGTGTACATGCTATACCATGTAATCCGTACTATTATATAATTTCTCGTATGCACCCATGTCTTTCTAGCATCCCTCACACGACATATACTTTTTTTAAAAAATAAACCAAAGGATTATGCGAGATTAGCTCCTCAGTATCGGTCATCATATGCACAAACATCCACCACCCTCAAAGAGGAGATCAACACTCCAAAAGCCCCCTGCCCGTCCCCCTTGATCATAATTTATTAATAAGAAACAAAAAGGAGATGCAAGAACAACCGGGGGGGGGGGGGGACCAAACCAAACCCTGCAAAAGAGAAGGACAATGACAAAAATGCACAACAACATGATGACCTAAGAAACCAAAACTCTGAAAGAGTAAACAAAAGAAACTAGGAGAACTGGTAATTAGGCATGCCCAGCTAGTCCCGCTGACAAAAAGGCAAAATAAAAAAAGGTGCAGTATCCCACCAAATTAAATTAGAGCCCAAAGCACCATGATTTGACAAAGCATCAGCAGCATGATTACCCTCATGAAACACACTTATCACATGATATATCCATGTCTTTATTGCGTTCATGTGTACTTATATAGCTCATACTTAATCCAACTCCTCAATTCATTTCATCCTCATCTCATTACATATTAAAAAAACATGTTTACAACAACCTAGCATTTGACTTTGGCACACTATATGTTATAGTATATATTGATATTTTAAAATTATAGTTAAATTAGTAGGTAAATCAAGGTTTGTCACATTCTTATTTATATATATGAGTCGCTACAATTTTATTACAGTATTTACCTACCATGAGACAGAAAAAAGAAGGCTCACAGAAAAGGAAAAAAAACAAAAATAAAGGTTTGAGGTGCACACCACCCTCCAAATATGCCTAAACCAATCTATACAGTCATAAACTCGGGAAAGATGGATCAGCAGCCAGCTGCACCACTGGTCTCAGCTCATCCCAGTTTCCATTTATAAAGAAATCGTTGTCGGTTGGAATATCCCTCAAGCTTGAATAAGATGTTGCATATGGAGTCTCCCCTACAAATGTAAACCACTGATTTGTTTCATCAACTTGTTCGTCCACACGAACTGGTTTTGATGATGATCTTTCAATGCGTTGCATGACGACCGAGTCTTGAGGGCTCACGTGTGGCTCGCCGCAGTAGTTCTCAGATTCGAAACTGCATGTTTTAGAACTTGAATCAGTAGGGTTTTGTTTCGTGTTGCCTTCTTTCCAATTATCTGGTGTGTACTTTTTGTAAGATGGGATTCGTTTGAAAATTCTGCAGAGTGTCCAAACTTCCTGCAAACCCAATCACGTCATTCAAAGTTGTGATTAGCTTTCTGACTTGCAAATAATTAGACAATTAACTTAATGAGGAGATATAATCCAGCACTAAGATAACTAACTCCACGCATGCATAGGGTTCGCAATGTTCTCTTGCAACAATTAACCTAATTAATGTATTAGATTCAGGTAAATATAAGTATCTTAATTTTGTTGCGCAATATTATCTATAATATAACATTTCCTTCAGTCTGATACATATAAGCATATCATGTTGCATCAATTTGTTTTCTTGTACCGATCGAGTTTTTGACATATCATACTTGTCAATGAGATCTACATACATTTTAAACAAAATTTCACTTAGAGCTTACAAATTCACAATCTGACAACACAACTTTATCAAGAAAGTTTATACATATAAATTGTGGTCTTATCATACTTCACTTGGGGCATACGATAAATTTAACACATATATATACAAAATTTGAGTCACCTAACTAAGACTATAAGGCCATCTCCAATGTTAAGACCCCAAATTCTAGATCTGGGTCCAACCTATGTTAGGCCTTCTCCAATGCCCTAGAAACTCAAAATCCAAGTTCACTTTTACTCATGTGCATCAATTAGGGCAAAAAGAATTACAAAGCCTCTAGGCACCACCATTTTTAGACTCATATGAATTTTAGTATGAAAATTTGGGTATTACATTAGAGATGCCCTAAGAATTAGGGAAGAGACTTACAGCTTCTTGTGTAATGTCCTTAGCATTGAGGAAGTTGGTAGTTTTGCCATGGCCGTGAGGTGGAAGGCGAAACTCATTCATCATCCAATCAGTTTTGGTGCCTTTGCCAGCACTCCCACGGTAGTAGACTAATGATTTCTTGAGGCCAATGCACTCGAGGGGCTCTTTCACTGAATATATGGGCTTGTCAATGCCAGTGGCTTTCCAAAATCCGGAACCCGTCACTCTGTTTGGCCTTATGCTGTTCCTGTATTTTCTCCCCTTCTGCAAAAGAAGTAGCACTCTTTCTCCCCCACAGTGCTTACTTCTTCATTGTTACCCGAAAACAAGCAACTCATGAGAGCAAATTATAAATTATAATACATATGTATATATAGAATGGCACATGCATGCAATGAGGTTGGTCAGTTATATCTACGATGAACTCTTTGTGTTTTGTATGTCTCCATGTGTTTTGCTTAACTTAATAGGAGATATAGACTTATATGCAAATAGTTTTTGTTACTACAACTTTTAGGACCCTTAATCAGCGGAAAAGATTACATAATTCGGAGTGATGGGATAATTGTGTCTACAATACTCACCGCAGTTGTCCCATCACTCCACCGCATGTAAGTTTTTTTTTTCCTCTTAATCATTTCATATTGTCCTAGCTATCTAGCTAAATTAGGTAGCTATCTCATTTTGCTTAACTTTTTCTTTGGAAGAAATTATTTAATAGCGGACTTAAAAATTCAAATTAAAGTGATGATTACACAACTAACTAGAACCCTAATTTTCCTTCGGATGGAGATTTTAGTTTCATTTTCCTAGCACACAGTAAAAATGACTACATATGCTTTTGCTATAAGACATGCAAAACGCGCAGCCTCCTTGTATAATTCTCTCTTTCTGCCATACCAGCTGTACTGTATAGATCTATCAACGTTATATCTGAGATATTAATCCTACATAGTTTCAAGATTTTTGCATACATATTTATTCACAGATACACATATATAATCAACTGAAAAACAAAAATTATGAAGGGTCTTACTTGGAAGATCCCAAGGATCATATTTGTAGATGTCAATCTGTTTGATAAGCTCCATGCTAATGGGTTTCTTCTCCACCTTCTTCTTTAAATAAAACCCAACAAGTTCCTCATCAGTTGGATGAAATCTAAACCCTGGAAGCATCATTTCCTCATCATCATCCTTAACCTTCTGATCTGATGAATTTCTCATCACCTTTGCCACCTCCATCTCTCTCTCTCTCTCTCTCTCTCTCTCTAGACTCTACTATTCTTCTCCGCGCTATAGTATCAAAGCAGAATCTTCTTATATATATATAGAGTAAATATCTTAGTTCAGTTTCTCCCCCACGAGAATTTTTTTTAATTAATTAATTAATTAAAATATTATATATATCGATGTTTCAAGCGGTGGTGTGGTTGCCTCAGTCAAGTCACGGCATGATCGAAAAGGTCTTGGAAGAAGTCTATATCTCATATGCTGGTCCCTCTTGACTCTGTCCACATGCAGGAGAGTTCGAGTTCCAGCCTTGACCCATTTTGCCCACTTTTGGCAATCTCCCATTTTAGTGGGGTGAATTTTCAAGTCTAATACTTGAATAATATATAAGGAGTTTCACTAAAACACCCAAAATGAGGGTTGAAATTATAAAAATATCCAAGCACTATTTAAACATATAAACACACCCAAAACCCATTATTACACACACTCAAAACCCATTTATAAACACATCCAAAAAGTTGACTTTGGGGTTGATTTTGGGTGTGTTTCTATGTTTAAATAGTGTTTGGGTTTTTTTTATAAATACATGTCTAGGATTGGGTTTATTTATAAATTTGTATAATATATATTATGTGATATAGAGCATGTGTGTCTCGTTGGGTTTTCACCCGTGGACAAACCTGCTCTGATACCCTAAAGGAAGTCGAAGTTCCACCCCAAATCCAATTAGCAATGAGAGAATAGTCCAACTCCTCATAAGCTCTTAAAAGATTTTTAACTTTTCAATATCGCATTCTTATTCTCACATTTTCTCTTTCTTTTCTTCTATTTTTTCTTTTTAATTAATTAGTCTTTCATACACTGATTATGTGTGACTAATTGTGATCTGTGGAACAATCCTGGGTAGGCTTAGAAAAGGTAAATTATTAATCATGAAAGGTAAAGAACATGTGACATGCGACTTTTAGAAATTTGAGGATATGGATCATGTAAAATAGTTTAAAAGTCTTCCTGAGTGGGCATCCCCTTTGACTAATATATTGGCCACGTACCTTACTCTTTTATTGGGACAATTAATTTCAACGAGAAGCTTAGTAAACAATATTAATTATTTGCTGGGGAGAGAGATGTTTGACCCATTTTAATGCATCAAATTTGCCCTCCTTTATAGACCAGGCCATTGTCCATATGCTTGTTCTCTTCTGATATTAATTAATAGAACGCTATGTTCATATGCTTCTTCTCTTATGATAATACAGTTTTTTTTCCCTATGGAATCTAGTTCAGTGAAAAAAAACTTTGTATTAAAAAAATATAATTTTATGTTATATTTTGATACAGTACATGAGGCCCATAACGTTCTATTTGTATTAACCAAACTAACTCTTTTAACTAATGATATATTTCTTCTTAATATTAAAAGAAATTCGAAGAAAAATAAGAATAAAGATTACATGCAAGTGCATATGATATTTTTTTCCTTATAATATTTATCGATATCGAGAAGGTATAAAGATTTTGTGTGTTGTTTTTTCAATAGAATAATATATTTTAAGAATACACATAACTATTGTATAATTATATTTACTGGTCGCATTGTTGATCGATATTTCTTCGGTCATACCATTCTTCCTTACATATACGACTTTCAACCAGCATCAAGAATTGTCATCTCACTAGCATCAAAAATTTGACAGGTGAGTTTCGTACAAAACTAAATGCGGTCCGCACACTGCAGAAAGGAAGAAGAATATATATATATATATATATATATATATGTGTGTGAATTGAATTTGATAGAGAGAGGGAGATGGAGAGACGGTTGAAGTAGAAGCCGATAGGTTTTTAATTGCCAGACTGAGTTCAAATTTTCAAGTCAACCATGCATGCAAACGTCAACAATTTTATTGATTCTTAAAACCACATTATTGAAAAGCCAAAAAAGTCCAAGTCCTATATATATTCGAGATTGTGGGGCAGAGATATAGTCAGGTCTTCAAGAAGCTTCTTCTTCGACTTGCGCTCCTTAGAATAGTCTTACCTCTGACGTAATCTTACCTCATCAATACTACGCCGTTTTTATATGTATCTCTGTACAGTACATGTAAAACAATGCTATGCTAAGAATAATAATGTATGAAAAAGGGGGCTCATAATTCCAAACAAAGTTCACGAAACTAAAATAATTGAAATTCTAAAATAAGCCAAGAGCCTAAATAAACACTACCACCATCACCTGAAAAATTGTCGTTTACAAGATACGCAAGGAGGTTTTCTTATTCGAGTAATAAAATACAAATTTACTGCTATATATATATATATATCATGTTGAAATGAGAAATTTTGACAATCACTTATTAGAGGTGGAGGGGTCATAAACTGAATTATATCAATTTTTTCTTATATCTATAAATATGAAAATGAATGGTAAAATGGATGGCCAAGAGGCTACTTATGACTTACGCTTGCCTTCGCCCCTGATTGGATATATCACAATTTGACACACGCTCACATAAAATACAAAATGAAAATGTTTACGTGTCCACATAGAATACACTAAGCTTCTAGTATGTGTGTTAAATAGTTGTGACAATGTCTTTGCAAGGAGAAATGATTGGACATTTTCTTTGAGAAATGTATAATTCTAGAACATTTAGAAAATACTCATGTAGGTAATTTACAAACTAGTATAATTTTTTGTAAGTTGTGGTGGGCAATTTTTAAGTATTTAAACATTAAGCAAAGATACGTAATATGTGGGGAAAAACCTGACCAAAAGGAAGGAAAAAAATGAATGAGTATGACTATGACTAGTAGAAAATCGCATTTTCAAATTTCAAAGGTTTTTGTGACCTAAACTAAATTTTATTTTGATTATGGTTTGACTGGAAATCAAATGTCCTATTGGGTGTATATTTGTGACTTCCTGTAGAAAATGATGGTGTTTTTTTTCTTCTTTTTACAAGAACATTATAAGAATTCATTGAATAAAATTTTCATTAATGGTGAATAACCAAACTATGGAAAGTCTCCTCTTCTCCAAGTCTAGCCAAACGAATAAATGACAAAGCAATTGGCAAGTCAAGCCTCGAGTGGCCTCTCTCTCTCTCTCTCTCTCTCTCTCTCTCTCTCTCTCGTTTCAATCCACGCATGCTGAAAAGCTAAAACGTTCAATTATGTGGAGCTAATGAAATTGCTTAATTTCTTGCCAAATAAAACAAAAAACATGTACGTTATACATTGACTTTTAGCAATAGCATGTTTGTCGGTTTCAAAATCTACCCTTCACTTTCTTGCTTTCTTTAATCCAATGGCCCAACTTGTCTAATTTTTGTGATAGATAACATGCATATGCATGCAAATTAAACGCGTCGCGTTTTGTGATAAACAGGCCAAATGGAAATAATAATTAATACAATGGATTTTCTCATCTCTATCTTTGAGGATTGAGTGTAGGGTTGGGAGAGAGAAATAATGTTATCTA
The DNA here is from genome assembly GCF_029339155.1 of Prunus mume. Taxonomy (NCBI): domain Eukaryota; kingdom Viridiplantae; phylum Streptophyta; class Magnoliopsida; order Rosales; family Rosaceae; genus Prunus; species Prunus mume. The sequence continues at coordinate 25,060,341 of NC_142701.1, read as the reverse complement.
TTATAATTACATCTGCAATATTTTTATCAAATATCCAGAACTTTCCCACGGTTCCATCTAAGGTTGCTAGCATTCCCATGTGAAGAGGATGGGGCAAAACGACAGAAGAATTGTACTGATCCCGTACCCAAATCATAAATGATTTCATATGTCTGGTCGCTGACCCTATACACTGCAAAAAAAGCCTTGCGGTTTTCAAACATGCACTTGTAAATGGCGGTCCAATAATTGTCGGATTACAACTCACAAAGTCGTAACCAAAGTCATGTATGCAGTGCTTCATTTTAAGTAGTTTCATTTCAACCCTATTAAATACGTCGGCTCTTGCGAAGTCCAGTAGGTGTGCTGTTTTATCATAAAAAATCTCAGCACTATTAATAACGGAGAACCGCTCATTATATGTTTCATTTTCATGTTATTTTGTCAAATTCCCGACGTTGGACTTTATATTCATCAACATCATAAACAACACTTTGTTTGGAGAAGGGAAAATTCAAATACATATCACATCATAATCGTTTAGGAAATTCAAACACCCCAAGCTGGAGGACTTTTTTCCAAGATGGCCCGTTGCTGATATCATCCCACCAAGCAGAGACATGTTTTCTGTCCCTGATCATATACTCCTTCCCCAAATCAGCCACCAAGTGTTGGCTAAACGGAAGGTGGCTACGATCAGCAAGGCTGAAGAAATCACCAGCCAAGTACTTGCTCTTTGACAGCCTCTCCTCATAAATGTCCAACACCTTCCCCAGCTTTGCTTCACTCTCTTGAATGATCTTGGGATCTGAAGGAAAACCCAATGCTGAGGCAAGCAGAATGTGAACGACTAACTTGTAGACTGGAGGGTGGAATCTTAGTGCTTCAACCTCTAGCAATTGTTCCACAAGCCCTCTTTCCTCAACTGTCTTTCCCAGCAACTCCAGTCCCCTGGGACTTAAATTTTTCTGCGTAGTATCTCATGATTGCACGCGATTCTGCACGTTACATTAGAAACCAGTGAACAAGTTTGTGTATGTCAAACAAAACTCTGTATTTCTTGCTTCCCAAGCATTCCAATCGAATAGTGTTAGGAGATAAATAATGTAACAAAATGCATGTAATGTTAATTACTTTGGTCCCAAATTAAAGACCAGAAAGCAGAAAAGGCAGAGCTTATCCGTACAGAGTATAGTCCCCATCTTGAATGACAGGAACTTGTCCAAAGGGCCACACATTTAAAGACAAATCAATGCAAAGATCAACATATTTATAGTTTCGAAAGAGATTATTATGAGTAGACCAATCACAATTAACAAGTGACTTAATAATACTAGCTAAAGCTAACCTGTAATTTGAGGAACTCAGGGTCCTTGTGCTCCCCCTTGAAGAGATCAATGCGGATGATCTCAAAGTCGATCTCTTTCTCTACAAGGCAAGCCAGCACACGCTGTGGGGAAGCGTCGACGGAGCCATACACCTTCACCACCATTGTGAATTAGAAGAGCCTGCAGTCTGCACTTTCCAGCTTTTGGTTCTAAGTGGTGTTTGGTTGGGGCAATGAAATTGAATGGTACGTTAATAGGAAAGATAATGAAAATGGAATTTTGGGATAGAAATCTTTATTTCTATATTTGTCCATAGTTGATGCATATACTTCGTAGACTACAGATTACACAAATTTGGTTTTTTAATTCACATCACACCTCAAATGAAATGCAGTTACTCATTACTGTTTTTCTTTTTCTTTTCAATTTTCCCAAAATTAAGATTCCAATTTACAAACTTTCTTTCACACATCAACTATCCAGAAACTGTTTCTTCATCATAATTCATGACTGTATGAATGATATAAATAGATAATAGAGAAACGTCAATGAAAGATTGGAAAGGATTGGAGATAATACAGCTTATAAATGTCAGGTCACTCTTTGAAATGATGGATTGTTCCCTATCTTATACATGACAAAATATGGATTTTATAGAGGTTGAAATTTAGATTCCTTTTGGGACTGTGAAATTTCTGATGGGGAGAAGAGAGAGAGAGAGAGAGAGAGAGAGAGAGCAACCACAATTGTAATTCTGGGTACATTATGGTTCACGTTTTAGAAGTAAGATGGGTAAGAAGCACAAAGGTGTTCGGATCGGAATGCATGTGCCCTCATGCCATGCATGCACTAAAGTGAGGTTATGAAATAGCATGAAAACAATGCGTTTCGCATTCATCAAACCAAATAGCATGAAAACAATGTGTTTTGTATGGACTAAACCAAATATTTTTCGATGCTGATTTAGTATCTTGCGTGGGTAACTTGGGCAGATCCACTAATATGAGATGCCAAAGTTGAAATCAGTGATATGTATGTGCCTCTCAACTGTCCCCAATTTCTTTTTCTTTATACAAGCAATAGTCTAAATTAAAGGGGGAGGGGGGAGGGGAGAGGGGAGAGAGATTGAACTCAGGTGTAAGGGGGTGAGCACACTACCATGATCAACTAGCCTAACCCACATGCACAATCTACAATTTCTTTATTTAAGCAATTATTGGGTTATAACTCACAGGAATCGATCGTAAATTTGCTCAATTTGTTTGGGGGGGGAAGGGGGCTTGCAAAGTAGTATGATCTTTTTGGAGTTCAATTCTTCTGTGTCCAACTTATCTGTGCCCTCCCTGTCTACTTCTTCGTTTTCTACCACCTGTCCTCACACATAATTGATAGAAAAGAGAGTTGATGGGCTTATCTATTATTTATGTTGAGTACAACTGCAGAAATCGAAAATGGAGACAGGGAGGGCCATATAAATTGGAGACGAGAACTGAACTCTATTGGTGCAAAGACGGAAACCAATTTCATTCCACCAATCTTTCTAAAGTGATGTTATTGGTGGAATGAAATTGAATGCTAATGTTAATGGGAAAGGTAATGAGAATGGAATGCTGGAATGGAAATCCTTATTTCTATTTCCCCATAGTTGTTGCATACACTATGTAATAGATGTATGAAAGAAAAGTCGACTAAGAGTTAATAATGCTCTGATAATCCAACATTCACGAAAGTCATACAAAAGCAATTAAAGCTAGGAAAGGTACAAAAGCAAATAAAGCAAGGAAAGCTACAAAAGCAAAACCAGCCCAAGAAGTCCAAAACCCCAGAAAAAAATGTGAATTCCTAGCTTTGTTTTCAACTAAAGTTCATCTTTAGAAACTCCAAAAAGCACCCGGGAAAGACTTTCATAAAATGGAGATAACACTATTTTGTTATCTCCGTCCAATAATGCTATGTCACGTGAAAACGCGTCATAACACTTTCACACGGCATAGCATTATTGGTCGGGGAGCAAAATAGTGATATCCCAGTTGCAACTAAGTTTTTCTCCTCTAAAGCATTCATGATATTTCACATCCCAAAATGGGTTTGCCCCACTTCCCCTTTCTCATTTGCTCTGATCTACTTTTCTTTTTTGTTTCTTTTCCCTTTGCTACAACCATTGAAGATTACACAAATTTTGTTTTTCTAATTCACATCACGCTCCAAATGAAATGCAATTACTCAATTTCTATTACCAACGAAACTCAAGCCCTACAGAAAAAATATGACATTTAGGGCTCGTTTGATAACCATTTCGATTTTAGTTTTTAGTTTTTAGTTTTTTACATTTTGTGCTAGAGTATAAAGGAAAAGGAGGGAGAAATGGAATTGAGAATGAGAGTGGAGATGGGATTGAGAGGGAAGATGAGAGGGAAGGGTGTGAGGGAGAAGTAACAAAAGTGAAAATAAAAACTAAAAATTGAAATCTATTTGAAATTGTTTTCACTTTCAAGTTTTTGTATTCACTTTTGTTATTCCTCCCTCCTATCCTCCCTTCTTATCCTCTTTTCAATCTCATCCTCACTCTCATTTTCTTATATACTCTAGCACAAAAAATGAAACTAAAAACTAAAATTGAAATGGTTATCCAACTGGCCCTTAGAAAATGGACTTCTATAGTGGAATGGAATTTATGTTTCCCATCAAATCAATCATGTTTCAGAATAAAAAGCCATTCTTACACATTAATAAAACATAATCCAAGCAAAACCTCAAGTCCAGAACCATTCATTCAAGCATCGGTTTAATATCAAAACTTGCATCACAGAATCAAATGTAGGAATAAGAAAAAAGTTGAAGAAGCAGACCAATAAATAGCTCAAGTACCTCGTTCTTTCCTTCAGAGACTTGGCAGATGGGTCTGGCCGTCAGCGAGAGTGAGAAGATGGAGTGAGAAGAGAGATAAGATGGAGTGAGAAGAGAGATAAAAGAGAGCGAGAAAGACAAAGCTTTTAACATCGAACTTCGGTTTTTGGGTGAAGTTAAATCAGAACAGAAGCTAGGACAAGCTAGCCCACAGGTTGCTTCTAGCTAAGCCACCAACTTTACTAAAATCCAGCCCAAACCCAAAAATGGACTGGAAACCCCTCCCAAATCCAGCTTGAGCATTCTTAATTAAAAAATGAGGAACTTATTCAACCAAGCAGTTAACCATAACAAGTTCTCAAGACAAAGCGAAAAAGAAAAGGTAAAGAAGTCTATTTTACCATGTGCCAAGAGAGAAAGCAAATGATGAAGGACATAGCACATCATTATTCTTACAAGTAGTTTTGATTATTTATTTTTGCCCAAGCCCAAGCTCAAGGTACAGAAATTCATACATACTACTACTTGTGAATGTAACGCTCCACTCACAATAACTTTCCTCGAACGTTCACATGACATGACTAAGCGAAAAACATTGTATGCACCCGCTGTTTGCAAAAGTACATCATCTGCCTTAAAATGGGCCACCAAACTCGAGGACCTTCTTCCAAGATGGTCTGTTGCTAATATCATTCCACCAAGCAGAGACATGCTTTCTGTCCTTTATCAGATACTCCTTCCCCAAATTAGTCACCAGATACTGAGTAAATGGAAGGTGGCTAAGATCAGCAAGGCTGAAGAAATCACCAGCTAAGTACTTGCTCTTTGACAGCCTCTCCTCATAAATGTCCAACACCTTCCCTAGCTTTTCTTCACTCTCTTGAATGACCTTGGGATCTGAAGGAAAACCCAATGCTGAGGCAAACAAAATGTGAAGGACTAAGTTATAGAGTGGTGGGTGGAAGTTGTGTGCTTCAACCTCTAGCCATTGCTCAACAAGCCCTCTTTCCTCAATTGTCTTCCCTAGCAAAGCAGTCCCTTGAGACTTGTACTTTTCGGCATAGTACCTTATGATTGCGCGTGATTCTGCAGATCAAAGACAGTTTTATCAAAGAACTTGTTAGATCATTATGTTGATGATGCTGATAAGAAACCAGTGAACACTATTGTTAAAGAAAAAAATTTCAAAACTTTCTTACTTCCCAAACAGTACAATCCCAATTTGATGCTCAACACAGATTCAAATGATGAATTGAAGCAAACCCACAAAATGGTACGCTAAAAGATCAAGAAAAATTAAATGTAACGCTAACTTTGATCCCAAAATTAAAGATTTAGCATACCATATAAAGTATAATCCCCATCTTGAATGAGAGGAACTGTTCCAAAGGGCTACATTAAAAGACAAAAACAATACAAATTAAGATCAACCGTCATATATACAGACGATAAATATGATTTCCAAAGAGATGACGAGCAGAAACAATGACAATAGATTGAATTAATAGCAAAAGGTGACCTGCAATTTGAGAAATTCAGGATGTTTGTGCTCTCCCTTGAGGAGATCAATGGGGATGGTTTCAAAGTCGACCTCTTTCTCAACAAGGCACACTAGCACACGCTTTGGGGAAGCATAGGCAGCGCCATACACCTTTACCACCATTCTTACTGTTTCAGTGAGAAATCAAGTATTTAGATCTCGGTCTGCAAATTACTCTAGATTTTGGTTTCTTAGTTCTTATAGTAGTTAAGGTGTGATATGCCCACACCTAGTGGTCCAATAATTGGCCTCTGCACTCCAAAACAGATAAGCTCATAAGATTTTTTGTGCACTCAGAAATATGAAGTGCAGAAAGATAAACTTGGGGTGTCATTATGTTGCTCTGTCTTTTTCTTTTTTGAAGGCTGTGGTGCGTAGTGGGTAGGTGGTCACATGAAGTTAATTCTTTAATCGGTACAGGACAATTATGAGTGGATACTGCTTGTCCCTCTGAAATGAGATAATTTATTAAAAACACGACCAAAAGATTTATACACACGTCACGTTGATATTGAAAAGAATGTATGAACCCTATTTATATAATAAAGAGGAAAGTATTTTTCATTAGGGTAGCCTTTGACATCATAGTTCTATTTAGGCCGCTGTGCGTTGCACGAGCAATTAAAAAAGTGCCAAAAGGGTTCAGAATGCATGTGCCACCATGCCATTCATGCACTTAAGTGAGGTTCTCAAAATAGTATGAGAACAATGCGTTTTGTATGCTCCAAATCAAATGTAGCATGAAAACAATGTGTTTTGTATTCACCAACCCAAATAGCATGAAAACAATGTGCTACTGAACCAAATATTTTTGGATTCTGATTGAATATCTTGTATGGGTAGCTTGGGCACATGCACTAATACGAGATGCCAAAGTTCAAATGAGCGGTACGTATGGGCCTCTCAACTGTTTTCAGTAGTCTAAATTATGATAAATGACAATCGAACTCGCAAGAGAATAGAAGTATTACTTTGATTAAATAACCTCACTCACATCTATAATCTACGATTTTTTTTTTTAAAAGTAATTATGAGGGAATAACTCATAGAAACCCATTGTAAATTTGTTAGGGGGGGAAAAAGGATTATTGCTAATTTTCAACAACAAAAAGGGTTGATAAATCAGATGCAAAGATCTATGATCTTTTTGTAGGTTATTCAAAGACAGAAACCAATTTAGGCCCACATTGGCAAGAGGTTCCTTCTCAGTTATCAGTAGTAAGCCACCAACCTTCTAAAGTCCAGGCTCAACCCAAAAATATGAACCACACCCATGCCTTAATCTAAATGTTGGTTCTAAAACCTCCCGTTGAGTGTTAACCTTCAAATGTTTATAGGTCATATATAAATGAATCACTGGGTTTTAATCAAGGCTTTTTATCACAAAACGTCTTTGACATTTGTGAAACTATCAGATTGCATTATTAAAGTTTTTTTGTATCACTTATGGTCCCTAACGTTAATATAGGTGTTCTTAAATAGTCATTCTGTTCAAAAAATTATTAAATCCAGAGATATATTTGTCAAATCAATTCAAAATTTTGACAATTATATCCTTGAATTTAACAGTTTTTTTGACAGAATGACTATTTAAAAGCACCTATATTAACATTAGAGACCATAAGTGATACAAAAAAACTTTAAAGATGCAATCTGATAGTTTCACAAACGTCAAAGACGTTTTGTGATAAAAAGTCTTTAATCAATTTTAAAGCCCCTTAATCATCATGTTTGAATTATACAAATACAAGACGATAAATAAGTACAGCTTTTAACAAAACCTTTCCAACTATATCATATTAATCCACTTACACATCCTGAATGGATTATTACAGATCCAGCATGAATGCTTTTTTTAAGTCCTAAGTGAGAAAGCAAATTACAAGGGGCAGAGCACATTATTCCCACAAAGTACTATTAATTATTTATTTTGCCCAAAACCCCAAGATACAAAAAATCTTGTATACAACCGGGTCGTTCACGTGACAAGTTATTACAAGACACATTGTATACACTCGTTGCATGCAAAAATTTCTTCCAATACATTAAAATGGGGCACCAAACTGCTGGAGTACCTTCTTCCAAGAAGGTCTGTTGCTAATATCATCCCACCAAGCAGCGACATGCTTTCTGTCCTTTATCATATACTCCTTCCCCATACTATTTGCCAAGTAGTAGGTGAAGGGAAGGTGGCTAAGATCAGCAAGGCTGAAAAAATCACCAGCCAAATACTTGCTCTTCGACAGCCTCTCCTCGTAAACATCCAACACCTTGCCAAGCTTTTCTTCACTCTCCTGAATGATCTTCGGGTCTGAAGGAAGACCCAATTCTGGGGCAAACAAAATCTGAATAACTAAGTTGTAGAGTGGTGGGTGATAGTTGCTTGCTTCAACCTCTAGCCATTGTTCCACAAGACCTCTTTCCTCAATTGTCTTTCCCAGCAAATCAGTCCCTTGGGACTTGTATTTTTCTGCATAGTACCTTATGATTGCACGCGATTCTGCATATCAAATTTTGACATTTTATCAAAGAACTTGTTAGATCATTACATTGATGCTGACCAAAAAAAAAACCTAGATAACAAGTTTGTCATGAAACAATTTGCATAAATTTATTTCTCCCTAAACATTCCATTGTTTGCTGGATGTTGCACGCAATTTTAAATAAAGAACTGAAGTAAAGCCCCAAAATGTAATGCCATATGTAGTTAAACCTAGCCTTTGATATTATATAGTCAAATCTTACCCATTAAAAAACATGTCCAAATATTATATATCCTGCTGTAATGACAGAAAAGCTTTGCAGATTTAGGAAATTCATCCCAAAAGTTCAAAGCAAAGTAAATACATACTACATAATTACCAGGGTGTATACTACATACCCTGGCAACTTAGTTATAACTTATCAGGCTTCTAATCTGAAACACATTCAACATCAAATGAAAATCTGCATGATCGAAGTGGTTTCCATCAACGTTGTTATAAGTTAAGAACATAACATGTTAGACTGTTTAGAAATAGAAAATTTCAACTATACTAACCCTTGTCAGAATTTTCAACATATATCTAACAAGGAAAACACAAGAACATTATTATTGAACGACTTAATATTTATCATCAGAGCAAGCAAAAACGGATTAAAGTCGGCGAATGTTAATATAAAATTAAAAAAGCAGCATACCATATAAAGTGTAATCCCCATCTTGAATGACAGGAACTTGTCCAAAGGGCTACATGTAAAGACAAAACAATGCAAAGATCATACATATACATAATTTCCAAAGAGATAAGTATGAGTAGAGCAATCACAATTAACAACTGAAAATTAATAACTAAAACTAACCTGCAATTTGAGGAATTCAGGGTCTTTGTGCTCTCCCTTGAAGAGATCAATAGGGCTGGTCTCAAATTCAATCTCCTTCTCAACAAGACACACTAGCACACGCTTAGGTGAAGCATAGAAAGGGCCATACACCTTTACTACCATTCTGATTCTTTTGAAAATTGAAAAAACAAAGAACTTACAAAGTGTCTGCGCAGAACAGCTTTTGGTCCCCAGTTCTTATATAGACTCTCTAGCTCTTCCTCTCTCTCAGAAGAATGCATTTCTTTAATGAAAAACAGGTATCCAATTTGCCTTTGGTCACTAGTTCTTTTGCTTTGATAAGCTCTTAGCTCATCATGACAAGAGGCAGTAGAAATTTAATTATCCTTGACTGAGGCAAGCCAACCATGGTGGCCTATCTACAGTCATCTCTGGTTTGTAGGGACCCCAAGGACCAAGGTGCCTAAAGTCTCCAGAATACATGCATTCAACTAGGATTATATCATCACAACCATTGAAAGTTTAAAGTGATCATCCACCCACCTTTTTTTACCTCAACTCTGTATAAATCATATTAAATGACAATGTCAAAAAATTGGCCTTTGAAATTTAAAGCCATTCTAAACCCAGCTTGCATAGAAAACCAACCTTTTCAAAATAAATTGTGAAAATTTCATGGTTATTGAAGAAAATAAAAACCAACAAGAACAGAAATCATGGAACAAAAAATACGAAAAAATAAATTAAACAAACCTAAAGGAAAAAAAATATTCAAAGCGAAGTGGAGCCTTCAGACATCATCATAAGGCCCCGAGGGTTCGAGGTGGGCAGAGTGGGGAGAGAAAGAGAGACAGAGGAGATGTCTTGCGAGCAGCAAAGTAACCAAACGCATTCAGATTGAAAACTATAGAATTGTATGGGAAATCACGGTCCCCTCAGTTATTTTCGTGTCTACACGGTGTTTGATTAAATGCCGCTTCCAGCAAAGCACTCCTCTGAACTCTTTTTCTCACACCCCAGCAGCCGCTCCACTCGCGCCCTACTACATAACGCCGACCGGAAGCTTCCATTTATATTTCAGTTTTTTTCCTTTCTGGGTTTTAGGGCTGCAGTGTTGTGTAATTTGGGCCTAATTACTGCACCTAGGTTGTCTGAGCCCAACCCAATTCATATTTTCTGGGTTTCGATGGGTCCTGAGTTGGATGACAATCACATCAAATTTTTTGTCTTCAGAACACCCAAATTCCGAGAAATGTACAAAGAGTTTGTAGTTCAAATGGTTAAGAATATTTACTCAAATCACGTATAATATCAATACTCCTACTTACATAAGTGAGTTATACCACTTATATCATAACACATAAACACAACCATGCTCCGGACTACACTAGTTACTCAAAAACTGAAATGTTTTCAAATGAACAGAGAATGACAGCAAAAGAGAGATTGAAGAATAAATAAATAGTCCAAAACACTGAGATATGATTTCCGATAATTCTGTACATTCTAAGCAGCTTAGGATGCTGCCAGCATGACTATATTGACACAGTAATAAAATTTCCAGAATCCGCTTTAATCGTTCAGTGGCTTGCCGATCAACAAGTTGCCCCATACCCCAAAGAGGCAAACTTCAAATTTAAGTTTTAATGAGCTTAACTTCCTCAACAAAAAAACTCATGTAACACAAGCAATAAAATGGGATAAAACCACCATCTTTTCATCAGAATGAAACCACTGATTTTGGCTGGGATGAAGATTGCAACTGAGAAAGGGCAGTATCACTCTCCTCACTCTCATCAAATACAATTGGCTTTCCCTCAATGTGTTTTCTGCATACAAAAACAAATGCTGTTAAGACAATCAATGCTTCTTTAGACAAAAATCACACCCTTGCCAGAACAGAGAGCAATTTAATACCTCTGAGAGATGAAACTCTCTTCAGACAATGCCTTCTCTAACCTCTCCTCAAATGGTGTCGCATGCCAACTCACCTTCTGATCCTGAAAGTTAAAATATCACTTCAGAGTTCAGAACACTGCTTTAAAGATTCAAGGCTGCAAAAAGAAATAGAAAGCACTTTGGCATACCTCCTTGTATTTATTAGTTGAGTTTGGGATCCCGTTGCCATCCCACCACTTCGGCGAGATACGAGTAGGCTCATCTTCATTCCAGTGAGTAGCAACAAGCCCAATGATAGGCCTGTCCCCAGGAGTTCTTCCAAAATGGCGAGTTCGGCCAGGAACATAACCAAAGTTTTGGTTGTTGTCATCTCGATTTACTGGTTTCAGCCAGGAGGACAAACTTGATTCTACATTGAACTCTTGTCCAGATGAAGTTTCTTTTGCTCCCACTTCTGATATAGGGGTTGCATTTCCGGATTGGTTAAGAGATTCTCTTAGCTCACCTGAAAGTCCCTGTGAGTTCGAATCTTCGTCTTTCATTAACTTCCACTGAGAGATGCCCTCTGCAGGGTTTTGCACGGCATAAACATACTGGGACCTGATTCGAGCCTTTCCATTTGGAAAATTTCCCAGGTTTGCGGGGAAAACAGTTCCTGGTGTCTGCATCTCATCAGACAGAGTTAGTGGGGTTGGATAAACTGAAGGCTTTGATATGCTCTGTTTTCCTGGAGTTTCAGATACTTTCGCACTCCGGGTATAATTTTCGGATGAAGAACCTCTGGAGGAATTTGTGTCAATATCGCATTCAAAACGAACAGCCTTGCTCCTGCACTGAACATCTGGAGTTGAAATACTCTCAGTCTTGACTGTCGAATCAATAACTATTCCACTGCCTTCAGTAGAGCTGATAGAGATTCCTCCAGTATTCTGTTGGTTCGACATACTACCATTGCAAACAAAATAAATTGGACAAGTGTCAGAAACTATGCTATTCCAAGGAAATAAAATCTAAAATATAAGGACGAAAAACCCACGAATCAAGTATGTTTACTAAATATAAAAGGTTCCTGAAAGTCCAGATCATTACACCAGAAAAAAAAAAAAACTCAATTATTTTATGCAGACCATTTCAAATTGGCACCGATTTTTCCCTATGGAAACCAAAAAAAAATAAATTCAAAGCTAAACGATGTCAGATTGAAATTATGGTTTAGCAAACGATCTCCCAAGTCATCTATAAATAGCAAATCTATTAATTTTCAAGCATTCAATACAGTTGTAGAACCTGCTAGGTGTATGCTCTGAACGACGTGATCCCTTTCCCCACTCTTCACCAAGTTTAATAGGCGTCAGGGGCTGATCTGGTTGATCCTCCTGCTGAAGTTGTTTAATGGATGTGTTAGGAAGCCATGAGTTGAACTTTGGAGGCTCTGAACCTCTATCATGATGGGGTGAGCCATTTAACTTTGAAGATGCCTTCCGAATTTCGACTGGGGTCTCTACTAACGTACCACATGCTTTAAGAAACTTGGCCTGCAGAATAAGGTGCGATTCATAAGTAAAATAAATATTTTCCAACAGTAAAAGAAATTCAAACAAAAATGTGACCAGCAAATTGTAACAATGAGATTAAATCTACTACAAAAATGGAATTAAAGCTCCATTGAATGTCACACTGTCTAACTTATAAAGCAACATGAATTGATATTGTTTCTTTACTTAAACACCATGATACTGGAAAAGAACGTCTTTGTTGCAGTATATCACATTACAATAAGGAAGCAACATGAATTGATGTTGTTTCTTCACCAAACACCCAACAAATTATTTGGCAAAAATGGCCCTATCAGATTCGAATTATGTTATTCTTTAGCATTACCATCTAAATAATCTATATCTTTAGGTGCTATTTTCATTTTCAAGTTCACCGTGCGCAGGACAAAAGGTCATAAAATTTGTCAATGTTCTAGCTTATAAGGGAAAAGCCATAGTAAAAAACTGGAATGCACAAGACTATGGTTCCAATACTTCCAAACTCATACCTCATTCCTCAGCTCCTTGTCAATTTGTGGAGACCCATAACATGGACTTTCCCTATCTTTGCTTGGAGAACCTTCTCTCTCTTTGAGAGTTATATGCAAACCAAACAAGAAGGAAAATCAGCAATTAAATTTATGACTCAGATTGAAGAAAAAGGTTGATATGCGACAAAAATAATAAAATAATATACCTTCGGCTGAAAATAGAGACGACAAACGGTTTTGAGATATCACGACTTCCTGATTAACATAAAGGAAATGGAAAACAAGAAAGCAGTGTTATATTATATAGAACTCATTCATCCACTGTTTGCAAGCTAACTAAAAGAAACACTAATCGACTGTTGGTAGCTAATAAAACGAAATAGAACAAAACAAATAGTAAATTGAAATGCTTTTAGTTCCATTTTCTATGATATCCTCAGCAACCAAATTGAAAATTGAAAATTTATATGATCTATTTTTCTTTCTTAGGCTAATTCAAATCAAGCGCAAATTAGTACTCAATTGACTCTGATTTCCTCAAAATTTCACAAAATTTCGAATAATTCACAGAACAGTAAAAACAGACACTGAGAAGACGAAAGATTTTCTCGGGAACCAAACTGAAACCTTACCGTCTGATTGTTACGCGAGGATTGGGAGACGATGGTGAGGCCGAGAGCGGAGATGGCGATCGTCCTTGACCCTAAAGCAACCAAAGAAGCAGCCCATAGCTCCCGAAACCGACCTGTCAAGAAACCTCAACACCGATCTGCAGAGAAGCCCTAATTCACGGTCCAACAGCGAGCATAACATCGATTGCGAAAATTAAAAGGAAAAAAAAAATAAAACCCTATCTTCTTCTTGGTTTTCTTTTTTAGGTGATTTATGCAATGAGAGAAAGAGAGAAGAGAGAGAGAGAGAGAGAGAGAGAGAGAGAGAGAGGATGAATGGAGTTGTTGGGTCGTTTTTGAATTTTGAACAAACAAAACGAGGGAAACAAATACGCCTCGCCAAATTGGAGGGGCCTGGGGTCTTGTGTACTTGATCGAGTGTGTTGAATTCAATACTCGCTCTGTGGGTGGTGAACGTGGTGTGAGAGGGGCTGATATAGCAATTAGGTAGAAATATTGGGGCCCAAATATAAAAAATATATATGAGAAACCGCGAGTATTATACTTCATATGGAAGGGAAGGGCGTATGGATGCTCAATTAAGAATGTTTGTAATTACAGGTTTAATTGTTTAGAAACATTAGGGTATCCGTTCATAACGTCTATCTGTGTACAAATTGTCGTCGTCTCTTTTAATAAATAAAATATATTCAGATTATAAAACAAATAAAATGGATTCAGATTACCCATGCCATTGTTGATTTGTTTCAAAAACAAAAGAAGGCAAAGCAAATATTTCCTTAGAATAATTTAGGGTGTTGATTTTCTCATTCTTTTTTTGTCAATTTACACTTTTTTTGTTTTTTAATATTTCTTACTATAAAACACAATTCCATAAGGGAGTGTAAGTGGATAAAAGATGAGTGGGAACATACAATTTCTAACAAATGTAAGTAGATAAAAGAAGAGTGGGAAAATCAGCTCTCAAAAATCATTGTATGGTATATGGTTGGACGAGATGTTGATATTTTCTATTTTTCAGGTATAGTTATTGTATAAGCCCTCTCTTTCCCAAAAAGTGTTTTTCACTTTGAGAGAGGAGGAAGCCACTGTTCTTTGTCACATCTCTCCTTCTCCCTTCCTCCATTCTCCTCTCTTCCCTTATTTTCAAAGACAAAAGGTTTCTCCTATTTGTCTTTGTTTTGTTATGATTTTCCTCCACTTATCACATGCAGATGTGTCTTGATGTCGGATTTCCATTTGCGTTTCAATGTTGGATCTCTAACACCATCCTTTTTGCGGTTTCTTAATGTTTAGAATAAGTCGCAACTCTTAGGGTTTTTTCTATAGTTTTCACCTCACATTTTGTGAGAGCTTTCCACCTCTCTTATGCGAGAATTTTCTTTGTATTGTTAAGGCTTGGTTTTTTCAAGCTTTATCTCTTTTTGGTTGTTTTGAGTTTGCACTCTTAGTTGGGATGCCTATGCCAAAGTTTCTTTGATCCTACGTGATTGTTAGTGGAGAGGAACCCCAGATTGTCTTAATGTTAGATCGCTCTGTTATTGTAATGACACTTTGTGGTTAGTGGTTTTTTTTGTTGAATTATGAATGCAACTCCAGAATTTCTCAAATAAAAAGAAGGTATAGTTATTTTATAACACATGGAAGTACAAGCTATGATGTGTGACTATACTTTAGTACCACACTGTCATTTCTTTTTTTTCTTTTTCTTTTTGTTGGAAGTACCACACTGTAATTACTCACCCTATAAGAGCATATCCACAATGGGCTCCCTAAACCACTTCCTTAGACAAATTTTAGGGAGGAATGATAAAAATACAACTCCAACCACGCTCCCTATCCACCTCCTAAAATAGGAGTCCTCCAGGAGCTCCTAAATATGAGGAGAGAGAAAGGACTCCTAGTGGCTCCCTATTATTTAATACTGCTTTATTTAATAAGTATTTCAAACTTTTATTTAATGCTAACCATTTTTTATTTTATTTTTAATAGGGATGGACCAATCAAAAAAGAGTTATAGCATTTATGACTCTCCAAATTAGGAGTATGGTTGGAGTTGAAATTTTTTAGAGAGCTCCTAAAATAACTTTCTTATATTCTTAGCCAAATTTTAGCTAAAAAATAGAAAGCATCATTGTGGATGCTAAGACCATAATATTTCTAACTAAAAGAGAATGTGAATATACTAACCGTTCATGCATTATGAGGCGCACGTATTCTTCAACAATACTTTCTTTTTTCATTGACATTTAATGCTAGCATTCTCAAAATTAGATTAAGAAGCCAAATGGTCAACCTCTTATTATGTTTTTCTTTTCTTTTTCTGTTAAAATTTTGTTTTTATGTGTTGGAGAACGAATTGAGTTTTCCAAAAATAAAAAAATAACAAAGAGATTAGATTTCAAATTTGAAACACATACAAGACTAATGTGAAAATATTTTTTGACTAATGATCTTATATATAAACCCATTTATGATGTGTATGGAGTGTGAAATTTGCTGTGTGGGGTGGCATGTCATGGAAACAGGGACATGAAAAGCAAATGTCACCGAAAACATAAAAGTAATCTTCATAGGAGTCATTGGAAAACTGATCCGAAGTCGTGAGACGTAATTATCAAAAGTTCAAAAAGCACCATGAGATGTGGGGCCAATAACTTGAGCTTAGTGAGGATGAGTCTCAGGGCATGTGGTAAATGGCCCACAATTTAAACCGTAGTCTAGCCCAAGCCCATTGAAAGATTAGCATGACCCAAATTATTATGAACGTTGGGCCTAGCAAAGTCTTGTCTTTGTCCTCTACGTAGTTCTCCAACTCAGAAAGAAGTCGTAAGTTCGAATTTTCTCTTTACCGTTCCTAATTTGCCTGTTTCTAATTGTAAAATCTACTCAGCTACGGAAAACCTAGTTATTGTTGCTATAACGGATGGAGTGAATCTCATCACTCTTTTTTTTTCCGGCAATATATACCTCTTTTCAAAGAGAAATTATGAAGTGATACGGATGTAGATGCAATGCAATTACCTAATTGATTTGGCAATATTTGGTGCCATCTACGAGGCAACAGATAATTCCAAAAAGACTAAACCTAAAAAGCAGAAATTGTACAGGAAAATTTGAAAACTACACATAAGATCAAAATTCATTTTCCATAAGATAATGAATCTTTGCCAAAGGCAAAACAATGAGTGACCAGGGAGTGTACATGGCAGAAGGCAAAATAAGATGACGTTTGTGTCCAACTCACACCCAAGTGATGGATAGCAACACCAATCGATTCACAGCCACCAAATTTGGTCTCACACACACACACACACACTTGGGTTCTTTCTAGTACAAAATACAATTAAAGTTTGCCAAGCCAAGTGGGTCGTTGTCTTTTACCAAAAGCACCTTAAATTGGCTCCCCATCACTTCGCATATATATGGTGGCCATGGCGTGTGGTGAACTTAATTGCGGTGGGCCTTGTGGCATTCTCCATGGCAGCAGAAAAGAACCTAAAAAGTGTACGGAAAGATTGGGGTTGGGAGATTCATGGCCACAACAACAATCCACAATCGACAACCTATGAGTCATTTTATCACTATCATTTTTATTGTCCACACTTTTTCATCATTGTTATTATGATCCTTGTCTATTACTAACATATGCTAATAAATCAACATATGATCTAATTCAGTAGTGTGTTAAGGAATTTTTCGTTACGGGACGAGGTGTGCCCACGCACCACTTCGCTCAATTACCCTCGACTTCCTACTTTAGCTCGACTTCTTTAAGGCATTTTATCGGACACCTTATTCTTTCAAAAGAACATTACAAATGCGTAACAATAATGAAAAATGAGGACAATTGCATTCGTTAATAGTTATGTGGATCCGCTAGTAATTAAATGTGCGGTACACCAAAGATTTCATTATTATTATTTACAATGTTGACAAGTATTTTATGTGTCAATATGCCAACCACTTAATATTACCGTACGTGATATAAAACAATTTTCTAAACGATGTCTCGAAAATTTCAAAGATATCTCTAAGTTGAATTCACACATTTTAATGTGTTATATGGGATACAAAATGCATGATGTGTAGAGTATTAATTATATTATTTTCCATGTTGGTGGTATATTTACGATAAGATCTGCTCTATATATGGGAAAGGCCAAACCATCTCCATTTCCTTTGCATGTGAGAACAAGAAATCAAAATGTCATCTTGGAATTTCTACACCACCACCACATGTCCAGATACCCTGGCTACCCAAAACGATGAAGCATATGGAATCATGGAAGGATCTTCCTCTCAGGTCTCAGCTTCTCCAACATACCTACCTACAAGCATCCGATCAACTACATTACTTTGCGCTACCATTCACGTAATGTTCAATGATATATATCAAATGATTTGACAATATTAATATTTTAGTAAAAATAATTAATATTTAATATACATTATTACGTCAGTTTGGTCGATTAACACGATTCTTCTAGCATTTTTTATTTTTTATTTTTGGTACATTGGGGTCGACCATATGTGGTGTGAATTCATTGGCTACTAGCATTATTCTTTTACCGTCTCTAAGGCCATCTCCAATTCATGAGGTCAAACCCAAATAATCCTAAATTATAGCCTAATTCATCTCTCAACCCAAAAAAAAGTATACAAATTTATAAATAAACTCAATCCTAGACATGTATTTATAAAAAAACTCAAACACTATTTAAACATAGAAACACACCCAAAATCAACCCCAAAGTCAACAATTGTATATTTTTTGGGTGTGTTTATACATGGGTTTTGAGTGTGTGTAATGATGGATTTTGGGTGTGTTTATAAAGTGTTTTGGGTGTTGAGTTTTTTTATAATTTCAGCTCCCATTTTGGGTGTTTTAGTGAAACTCCCAAAAAAGTAAGGGGCCAAAATTTGGGAAAACTCAAACTTGGGACCAAATACCAATGCAGGTAGATGGACTGGAAAACTTTTTGTTGGAGTCCACTCAAGGCTGATGCATTCCATGTGCAAGGAGGAATCAATGGGCGCCGGGTGTCGTGCTGTTGTTGCTGCAGAAGCTGTCGTGCGCCAGTAGTCATGGAATTTTTTTTTTATTTAAATTCCAACGATCCATATTAAATCCAAGCAATTTTAACATTAAAAAAAAAATCAACGGCTGAAATTTAAATCCAACGGTCAAAATAATATTTTAAATTAATCTAAATCAAATTCAACCCAAAAACTCACTCCAAATTTTATAAATACCCACCCATTTCTCAAATAAAATTATATTTGTGGAATTTCAATTTTTTTAGGTCAAATTGTTCAAAAAATTAATTTATGAAGCTAAATGAAGAAAAGTTATCCATGAAAAAAAAATAGACTTAAACAATTCTTAAATAATTTAATAAAGTTGCGGACTTAAAATTTGAGTATGAAGGATTGAGGGAAAAAACGGTTTGAGTTAAGGTAAAATCCAAATAGTTACTTTTTAAAAGAAGGAAATTTGAGTTTAGGAATAAATTAGTTTTAGGATGCCTAACTCTTGCTTTAGTGGCGAAAGTTATTTGAAGACCAAATCAGATTGAAGTCACTTGGGTATTAAGATCGAATTGCCTGACAAAAAAAGAGGGAAGAAGATTAAATTTGCTTTAATGGTCAAGGAAATTAGCTGGACCATCACATCATGTCTTCCTTCATAGGGTTAGTTCACTCTTATCACACCGAAAGGGGACTAAAATCTAACCAACTCTAGACTATATATGGGCATCCAAAACTTAGGTTTCTTTATTTTTTTGGTGAAAACCAAAACTTAGGTTTCAATCACTAGGGCCAAATGCTTAAATTAGTGGAGAGCGGCGGGAATGGGGAGTAGTCCACAAGACAGGACACTTAAATACACACAAATACAATGATACATCACTTCACTCACATGCATTTCATTCATGAATCATTAAGCGCTATACGAAAACTGTTAAGGATCCTTACCCCAGCTAGTAAAAAGTATACTTCCCTACCCGATATCGGTATCGCATGAGGAGAGCGATAAGAAGTGGAGGCAGTAACACCGGGTAGGGAAGTTTCTCTCCCAACTTAGGCTGAAGGTGAAGCCATTCTCATCAGTCACAGTACCCTACAATCAAGAGACGATGTAAAACAATTTCATCCACACCACACCCACTTTTTTCTCTTGTAAAATTGCAATAACCTTGTTGGTACCTGTCACTTCCCAAAGACAAAGACTTGAATATAAAATGCAATCTCAGCTTCATTCAGAATCCCACAGGCCTTTCTTGACTGGTTCCTACTTCTTACGTGTGGAGCTATTATAACTTCAATATATTAATGCATTTTATATTGAGACCAAGTTTTTTTTTTTTTGGGTCAACTATTGAGACCAAGTATGGACATATAGTTTAACTGTAAATAAGACGAAATACTTTTCGAATAAAATCAACTATAACACCTCTAGCTAATGAGTAGACATTTGGTTAACTTATATTTAATTGAAATCCTTGCACAATTTATATGTATGATGAATTTACACACAAGGAGCATGTTTTTTTTTTGAGTTACGAGTGAGTTTCAAGCTCAATTCTATTTATAAGGGCGGAAAAAAAATCAAATGTATGTCTATTTTATCGAAGCTGCTCAAGCGAGCAATAAAATTTGTGTAATCCATAATTATGGTTGGATTGAATCCCTAATTAAATCGTTGAGCTAAATCCAACTATCTATAGCAGTAAGCACTTAGTAATACTTAAAAATTAAAATTGTCTCTCGAGTAAATAGTTCTCTCAATTTTATAATAAGTGAAAAAGAATATTCATGAGTCAAGTACAAAAACAAAAATAAAAAGGCGGTGTTAGCATTAGTTTCTCATGCGGTTATTTGGAATCATTGATTGATGTGTGATTCATACAGATCGATGACTCATGTTCGTCCATGCCGGTGAGTGAGACTAACCCTATTCAGAAGAGAGAGAAAAAAAAAATTACACTGGTCTTTTAAACGCTGTCCACATATTTTCATGTATCACCAGCTATGCAATAGCAAAGCATATTCCTTGAATTTGGCTTCTCTATCTCCTCTGTAACATGCACACATCGTTATTAACCTTTGGAAGCAATATAAAGAGGGGAGCTTTTTTATATTGCAATAGACTCAAAAAACTACTGGACACCCATTTGCCAACCACCCTTTCAAAACCTTGCCTTACCCTCCAATCTCTCCATAAGAGCGCCTCAGCCTCACAGCTTACAGCCTTACATTAAAAAAGCTGAACCCAAAAAGCAAGATAACAGCAAGAGATCAATTGGGTTTTCTCAGTCTTGCCTTTCTTCTGAGATGTCAGGTGTTCTTCTTTGGGTGGTTAGTCCCAAAGAGAATGCCAACTCTCTGCTGAGTCTAATGCCCAGAATTGGTAGCCCAAGGAGATCAAAACTGTGCTCTAGGCTGACTTTTTCAACTGGGGTTTCAGCTTACTCAGGTGCAGTTGCGCACCCCATAAGATCATCAGAAGAAATGGTCTATGAAGTGGTGCTCAAGCAGGCTGCTTTGGTTAGAGAACAGAGCAGGGTCAAGGAGAGAGCTTTGGACTTGGATGAACGGATTGAAACTGATGGTCTGAGCAATTGGGATTTGTTGAATCAGGCTTATGATCGATGTGGTGAGGTCTGTGCTGAATATGCCAAGACGTTTTACTTGGGTAAGAGGTGTTTCAGGCTTTCAGCTCATCTCTCTCTCTCTCTCTGGTTCTGTTTTAGTCTTTGTTTATCTGCTCTTTTTCTTGTTTCTTTAATCGGGTCCACTCATTTTCTTGGATATACTAGTGGACTCACTCAGCACTTGATTTTGTTTCCTTTTTTTATTTGCCAAGCAGTAGTATGAAGATTTGGTATCAATTTTTTGGTTCTAAAACGTTCACACGCTCTTGGGATCCAAAAACTACTTTACATTATCATTGACTAGAGGAAATTTATTTGGTTGCCGTGAAAGTGGAGAAATGAGAAGAACTTTTGGAAATTTGACAGCAGTTGAACTTGATTCCCAATAGTCATTGAATACAAACTATTCTTTACCTTCTTTTGGATAGGATCTTAATGGTTATTAGTCTCTTATATAGAAATAAGTATTATGGTAGTGTAATGAAGATTTAGATTCTAAACTATCAAAACTTTAAAGATAGGATGTGCTTCTTCAGATTCCATATTATTGCAGGAGGGAAAATTTATGCAGTTTACAACTTGATGTTGATACTTACTAATTTCCAAGGCAATGTCCTTATCAGTTTCTTTCTGTGATTTTCAGGCACGTTACTCATGACACCAGAGCGGCGACGAGCTGTTTGGGCAATTTATGGTTCGTATAATGATTCTTATTCGAAACCCATTCTATTTCTCTTGTAATTTTTGTGGTTCATTACACAATTTGTGCTTAGTATTGCTGTATAGTCAATTTAAATCTGACTTATACATGGTCTTTAAGTATCTTTGCTCCTTTACAACTGAGGGAGCAATTGAGACCTTCATGGCCCTTCTGAAGAAAACATCATTTTTCTGCACTTTAACATCAATATACTTGACTTCTTCTTTTTAAAGCTTGCAAACGAGGAAACAATGTTGTGCACAGTTTTTAAATGAAGAATTGCTTTCTTTTTCTGCAGTGTGGTGCAGAAGGACAGATGAGCTAGTGGATGGACCAAATGCTTCATACATCACACCCAAAGCTCTTGACAGATGGGAGAAAAGATTAACGGATCTTTTCAAAGGTCGTCCGTATGATATGTATGATGCTGCTCTATCTGATACAGTCTCCAAGTACCCTGTTGATATACAGGTACTAACTACCACAAGTCCAAAATCAGAGCTAAATTTTTTCTTTTATCTATTAGAATTACTCAATGATTTACCATACCAATTTTCTCTTTCTACAGCCCTTCAAAGACATGGTAGAAGGAATGAGATTAGACTTAATAAAATCAAGATACCAGAACTTTGATGAACTTTACCTCTACTGCTACTATGTTGCTGGGACCGTAGGCCTAATGAGTGTTCCGGTAATGGGGATAAGCCCAGAATCAAAGGCTTCAACAGAGACTGTTTACAATGCTGCATTGGCCCTTGGAATAGCTAATCAGCTCACTAATATACTCAGAGATGTTGGAGAAGAGTAAGCTTCTTCTTTATGTGTCTTCGTTTTGTCACATACAAAATAATTTGGTCATTCTTTTATGAGCTTGTAAATCTTACTCTTTGAATTGATTGATCATTGTAGTGCCAGGAGAGGAAGAGTGTATCTCCCACAAGATGAGCTTGCCCAAGCCGGCCTATCAGACGATGACATCTTTCAAGGAAAGGTGACTGACAAGTGGAAAATGTTCATGAAGGGCCAAATAAAGAGAGCTAGGATGTTTTTTGATGAGGCTGAGAAAGGTGTTTCAGAACTCAACTCAGCTAGTAGATGGCCAGTGTGGGCATCTTTGCTGCTGTACAGGCAGATTCTGGATGCTATTGAAGCAAATGGTTATGACAATTTTACAAAAAGGGCTTATGTAGGGAAAGCAAAGAAGTTAGTATCATTGCCTGTGGCATATGGCAGAGCGGTTATAGGACCCTCTAAATTAACTAAGCAGTTGGTGTCAAGATGAATTAGATATATACTTAGATAATATTTCGAGGTCTCAATTTCTAAACTCTTAGCCTACCATATTAGACAAAGCCAAGTTAAAGTTGGGTCTCAAGTTGAAATATGTAAATTTTGAAATCAGTTTTTATTTTGTTAATCTTTCATTACCATGATTTCATCAATACAATGGATCTTAACCTGACATTGCTCTTTGCTCACCCTTGTCTGATGCTATTCTATAAAATTCTCAAGAGAAGTGTGATATTTTAATGTGGAGTAGGTTGCTGCAAGGGGATTGTAAGTGGTTAAGAGGATTTACCCTCTTTATATGAGGTCCTAAGTTCGATTTTCCCCTTCACCATTATCGCTTATAAAAAAAAAAAAAAAAAGTGGGTTGCCGTGGGCTTTATACATACTAAGGAATTTTTGTGTTGTCCAGTCAGCCCTTGTGTAGTTATTTCATTCAGCGAAGTTCAATATAATACTTTTGACTTTAGACTTTTGAACAATCACTGGTAAAGTCATGTTCCATAAAAAAAATTTCTCTGAGAAATCTGTTTATTAAATAAAAGTTTGTGATTATTATTATTATTTTTTTTTTGGCATAGTGGATTGTCTCCGTCTTGTGTTTATATTTCAGCTAGTACATATATGAATGCATGTACACAGATGTATGCATTTTTTTTGGTTGAGAAAAGATGGTATTTCATTAAACCGAAAGGAATATTACATAGTATGAACTAACATGTTAATGAAAAAAAACAAAATCCTGGAGTAGGAAAGTCAAACAACAAACAACTTATACGAAACAAACCAACGTAATCACAAAACCCTTAAACAACATCCCATGATCTAGAAGTCCTCCTATGATCTAGAAAAAACATCATAGTTCTTTGTACAGAGTCAGAAACGTACTATGGGTATCAGAATATATCCAGCCAATCACCTAACCGCAAGACTGTTGAAACACATCCCATCACTACGCATATACTGTCAAAGAAAGCCTCCTATGATCTAAAGAAAGCATCATAGTTCTTCGTACATAGTCAAAAATGTATTGTGAGCATCATAATAGATCCAGTCAAAACACCAACCGCTACCTCCAATTTTCTTGATCCAGAACCCCAACTGACAAGTAAGGGAGACCAAGATTGGCCTTTTAGCCTGAAGAAAATTCCAAAAAAAGATCTTCATAGTAGGAACGTTCATCGGTTGTCAAGCCCACGAACATTCCATAGGAGAATTATTAGGGAGATCTTGGAGACCCCTCGAGGCTGGTCTCTTCGCCTTGTCAACAAAATCCTCGATACAAAAACTATGCTTAGCAGAAAAATCCATGCCACTAACAATCAGATGCCCAACATCAGTTTTCGCATGCTTCTGATTCTTGTTTGGTGCCGCATACTTGTCATCCCCTTGAGTAGAAGAGGCGGTGGCCATCTCCATAGCGTTAAGATGGAGACCCCTTACCAGTGATTGGCTCCTTAGGAACCCAGAAAGGAAGCCAACGCCACTCCATGGAGAACAAAATAGCAAAAAAAATGTCATACCCAATTCACCAAGAACCCAAAGAGACAATAAAAGAAGACTGGGAGAGACGACGTAGAGAATGAGTAAAGAAAACCGGGGAAGCCCTAACCCTAGCCGTCAAGGCTCTCCTCGGGTGAACTAGAGAGCGACCCGATGTATGTGCATACATACAAATATGCGTATGTGCTGCAGCACACATCGCTCATAATTTTCTATTTCACATTGACAAACATAAGATGCATAATTAATGTTCTAGAAATATGTTTTAGGCAAATATTTTTATTTTCCTATTTCAATTAAAATTTGGAGTTTGGTTTAGGAAGTAAGTTTGTTTTCCTATTTTAGTTAGGGTTTGGAGTTTGGTTTGTTTTCCCTAAGTATAAAAGCTATCTTATAGCTAATTGTAATAGAGTTTTTGACGTTGAATATTAAACTTAGAAAATTCTCTCTATTTTCCTATCAACTTGGTATTCCTCTAGAAACAACAAGGTATAGAACCCCTTTGTTCTTAGTTATTCTCATCTAGAGAATCAACAAGAATTGACGGTTTATTGTTTTCTTTTGTAATCTTCATCATTCTTGCTATCACGTGCTGATTCAAGATAAGACTTTGACAAATCAATCTAAAAACATTTTAACTAATGAAAGATGTGAATTGATTAAGGGCTCATTTGAGAGTGATTCTGGATAAGCCAAAATCACCTTTAGAGGTGCTTCTCCATATAATCAATTTTATTGATTTTAAGTGCTGAGAGAAGGTGAGTTAATGAGTCGAAATGGTGTATTCAATTGAGATTTTGAAAGATAATATTATTAATTTTTGTAAACTAGATCCAACCCCAAAACTCATCACAAACTCTATAAATAGCCATCCATTTGTTAAATAATCTACCAAATTCAATATTATCTTTTTTCCATTTGTTAATTTTGTTCATTCTTTTTCTATTATTGTTGAAGATGACCCCAAAATCCCAAAGAGGTGTGAATTGGAGATCAGAAGAAGATGAGGCATTATGTAAAGGATGGGTTTATGTATATGAAGATGGGTGATTGGCATCAACCAAGTAATCGATACATTTTGGGTTCGTGTGTACCAAATTTTTTTGGAGAATGATCTGGGCATGGCATGGTTGGACCAGAGTGTCGAACTCCATAGGCCATTGCTTATCGATTCAAAATCATCAACCAACAATGCTCTCTTTGGAAGACATGTATGACTAAGGCCAATGCAAGGCAAGCAAATGGCTATAATCTTGATGATGTGGTGAGTACCCATTTTATTCAGGGAGTAAATTTATAATTATAATTATTTTCAATTATTAGCTTTTTTTTCTTCTTTTAACTCGTTCGTAGGACATGCATGCAAAAAAACTTTTCTTGAATGATAATAAGCCTCATGGAAGGCCTTTCAAATTGTACCACGCTTGGAAAATCTTAAAAGATTGCCCAAATTAGAACTACCTATTAGAATCTCCCACACCAATAGTCAGAGATTCTTCCATTAGTGACAATACAGTCAATTTGGAGGAAGATGAAGATGATGTGCAACAACCCACTCTAAGGCCTCTCGGATGAGATAAACAGAAGGTCGCCAAAAAAAAAAAGGAAATGAATTCAAAGTTCCATAAACATGAGTTCAAACTAGATGTTTGAGTTGATTCAACAAGGAAATGATTTAAAGGAGGATATGAGGCAAAAGCTAGAGCTCCTACAAGAGCAAAACAAACTTACCGAATCTCAACATGTCTATCAAGTCCAACAAGATAAGGAGGCCAATGAACAAAGGATAATGTTCATGGACCTATGCAAATTAACTCCAAGAAAGAAGAAATATTGGAGGAATAAGAAAGATGAAATTATGGAGACCTAGATGAATACAAGTTCCGCCTACATTCCATAAAACAACTCTAGAGACTGTTATCCAAGCCCTCCACATGGTGGTTATTAGTTTATCTTCATTTGTAATTGTCATTTATCTTTATTTGTAATTTTTGTTTATTTTTATTTGTAATTGTTGTTTATCTTAATATGATTAGTCTTTTTTAAATTTCAAGGATAAATCACATTTTTAAATGAAATTATAAAATATTTTGGATTTTTTTAGGTTAAAATGTTCAGAAGATTAAATCACGAATGTTGAAACAAAAATAATGTCAAGAAAAAGTAACGACAAAAAAAAAAAAAAAAAAAGAGGTTAACCATTCTTAACCAATTTAATAAGTTTGGGGACTCAAATTATGAGTTTGCATGGTTGGAGGAAAAAACATCTTGAGTCCGGTGGTACATGAATAGTTGTATTTTAGAAGATAAAAATTTGAGTTGAGCTCAAACATAGTTGGAGATGGCTTAATAAACGATAAATAATTCCTACTTTTAAAAAGTAAGGCCCCAAAAACTTAATAGGCCCAAGGCGCAAGGCCCGATAACATTACCGAAGATCTTCTATACATCCACTGGCGGACCTAAATTTTTTTTAGCGGAGGTGCAATATTGACTAAGTATGAAAAATGGTTTTTCGGAATAATCATTTTCTCAAGATAATTTTTGGCGGCTTTTATTCCTTACACATCAAATAAGAAAACTTGATTTTATGGGATTTTAGTATGAAGTATATATTGACTTAATGAGCCATCATTTTTAGCCTAAATCATATTTTGCACTAAAACCGAATTTTCATATTTTGATTTGGTGGGAATTTGATTTTCTAGTATTTTTATTTGAATCCAAATGGGGGGTACTTCCTTATTTACATTGTAAACTTAAGTAAATGGAGTAATATAAAAATAAATAAAAGTAAGTACTTTACTTAAATGTTGAAAATGGTTGAAAATGGAAATAAGGTAATCTGTACAGCACTTGAGCAAAGGGGCAATTTGAAGCACCTACAATGATTTTTCGGACGAGGGGAGGTGCAGCTGGACCTCCTTGCGCCTTACTAGATCCGCCAGTGTATACATCGAAGTCTTATTTTTGTTCAACCATACCCAAAAGTCAAGTAAAATTCTCTGCATTGCAGTCGATGTTAATGGGAAGGATTACAAGGAAGAAGTTGAAGGATGGCAATTAATCGGTTGAAAAGAGGACCAAATTGTAGTGTGAATAGAAACTAGCTAGGTAGACAGGAGAGAACAATAACTTTTGAAGATTCCATTTGACTGAAAAAAAAAGAAAAAAGAAGCAGAGCTGGATATGAAAAACTGTAGCTAAGATAAAACCTAGAGTGATGTCTGCATCATCATCGTCATTTAGAATATTACTGAAGATTATCTTCGTCGCTTCCAAAAATGAATTCAAAATCCATAATCAACTGATAGGACCTCATTGGGACTCGAATCATGGCCTCATAATGTACTACGGATAGATGTGAATGCAGCGGAATGACTTTAGCTTCAATCAACTACCATGCATGCAAACTTTCAACAAATTCTATTCTAGGGTTTAATTCTTCCATATATATTTCTTGCACATTGAATTCTTAGGGTTTGTAGTGTGGAACACGGCAGCACAAAGATGGAGTACATATGGGTCCAAAAGTAGGCACCGTCTTTTATTGACATGATAGGTATATAAATTATTGATCGGAGAAAGAAGAGATGGCCTTTGCTTTCTTTTAAATTCACACCTTGACTTACTTGCCTTTGCTTTGCCATCTTGCGGCTCGTCGTCCAAAAATCATAAACTTTAAACAACTATGCATGTCCTAGGTTTTTTGCACATGGGTTTGGAGAGTAGGTATTTCAATTATATGAAGGAATTTTGTGTCCTTATCATTGCGCTCAAATTCCTTGAGGTGCATGAAGAATTGTTCTGCAAAATTCCTTGAGGAAGTTAACAACTCCTAGAAACTTTGACATGTAAGTTCAGTCCTTGAGGTACAAAATACTATTTCTAAAGGAACAATGATGATCGGTAATCATCCACGCACGTGTAAACGACTATTCTTAATATTATTAGCAAAATTACTTCGATTGATGTTTCCAATGCTGAAATTTCACTAGAGAAAATAAAAATTAATTTCGCACTTTAATGATTTTGTGTCAAGCTTAAAGCTGTCTACCTAGCTACCTAAATAATTGTACTATTACATCACTATTTTTGACTTTCTAGCCGTTTCAATCAGTTCCCTAGATCTGCAGCGCTCTCCCAAGGCATTTAATTTCCATCTTTGACCTGTTCCGTAAACAATTCCATTTTGGCATGATCATCTATTTCACTCAAACATTCATTTTCATATAGGCTCATATATATATATATATATAATTAATGAATTTAATTTGCTTAATTTCACAAGGAAAAGGTCCAAGGCACTACCATTCCCCAACATTTTCTAAAAGTGGAGCCTTGTTTTACCCATATATATATAAATTTGCAATAGTTAGTAGAATATTTTAATCAGACAAAAACATTCCATCTGAGAAAAATAAAAAAAGGTGACCAAGACAATACATTATGGTAGATGAAAAGTATGTACATATTCTCATCAAAAGTCTATGGTCTTAGACTGATCAGCATCATATGGTTGCGGCTGCATTCATACTCTCATTCAAGGTAGCTATATATATATATACATATATACATCATTCATCATCTTGCTTGTGAAGAGCTCCTCAAATATCTTTCGCAAATGAACGAAGAAATGAAAAGTTATCAGAAAATTGGAGTGAGGAACTACCAGAAATCTGATCACCCACGCCTGCGGTGGACACCTCAACTCCATGAACTGTTTGTTGAAGCTGTTGAAAGTCTTGGTGGAAAACACAGTAAGTCTAATAATTGGTTGCTGCAGTTAGCATATATATATATATATATATGTATGTGTGAGAATTAGGTCACTATAACTATTTATATACAAACCAAAACAAAGCTAGCTGTGTCTTGAAATCATAGTAGTAAAGAAATAGATGTCTTGATTTTTGCAGAAGCAACACCCAAGCGCATTCTGCAGACGATGAGTGTGAAGGGACTGAAAATTTCTCATGTCAAAAGCCATCTGCAGGTATTTATATTCAATATATGTTCTTCATATATAAAATCGAAGCCGTACAAAACACTACTTAAGCATCCTTGTTAACTAAACAGATCCAATAAACCAACAGAGAAATGGTTAGGATCGATGCCGAATTACGAAACAGAATCAGATACAGAATACTTTAGAGTTTTGACCTAATTTAGTGTAAGTTAGGGTGTGCATATTATTAGCATATATTCAATTTCATCCCTCAATCTTTTATTTTTCATTCTCTAATCATAGCCTATGATTTCCTTTCTGGTTTTCTTTTTGTTTGTACTTTAGAACTTTGTCTTGTTCCCACGAAACAGATAGACATCAATATGATCAGATCAAATTGGCTTATAAGGCCGTTGCCATTATTGAAAAGTAATATGTGTACATTATTTTAAAAGAGTAGCTGGTGCTAATTCATTCCAATTATGATCAGCTGGTGCTAATTTATTAAAGCAGTCCTTTATGATGACTTTTGGGATAGTTCCACTTTTGTTGTAGTAAATTTGTTTCCTAAACTGGTGGCTTAGCCCCTAACCTGATCCTCATGAAATTTACCTAATCTTAATTAGGCACGACGGACAGCGCAGCCTATCTCCTAGCTAACCTAATCCTCTCTTAATTATTAACCTAATGACAAAGCTGGCTGCCCTTTAAGTTTACACATCTATACATAATTTAGGGTTTTGACGACTAAAAGTATGATCGAACGGCTCATTGTGGTCTTAAAACGTATTTCTCTTCATTTCATCACTCTAATTTTGACCATGTAGATGATAATTATAAACTGCAAATGGTACATATACATACCAAAAACATGCTGTATTTAATACGTAGTGAGTCAGTCCTTCTGTGGTTTGAGTAATGAAGTAGATTTCTGGATTGAATGTTAGATGTACAGGGGCGTGAATGATAATGCATATTCTCAAGATCATAGCAGTAATGTCTTCTCCATTTTCTCACCTCAAACTCAAACTCAAAGGTAAGGCAGTAATGTCTTCTCCATATATATATATATATATATATTTATATGATCTCTCTTCTTTATTTATTTATTTGGTCTTTTATATGATCTCTCTTTTCGCAAGAAAGAAATCAAAAGATTAGAAGCATAACAAAGCACCGTGTATTCTCTAGCTTTAATTTTTCAAGGTTAATCAATGAAAACGTCTCTGTTTTGTTTTTCCTCTCTCTCTCTCTCTCTCTCTCTCTCTCTCTCTCTCTCCCCCTCTGCAGTAGACCATCAGAAAATTATTATTTAAGATATGAGCAACATGTAATGTTTTCTGAAACGGATGAGGAAACAAAAGGACGTATATTAACAAAAGAGGAAGCAGCAGCAGGCAAGCAACAAAATCAGGTACTTCAAGCACAGAAGTATCATTTGCACCAAACCAGTTTTAAGAAGGTGATCTGTCGTGGTCTGCAACTGATATGTCCTAATAATTAAACTTTTTCTTTTTGGGGGGTACAAGGTTGTGTTACAAAATTCACCTGTTGCATTCACAACTTTAAGTTCCCCCGTTATACATTTATTGCTTACAGATCAAGTAATTAATAACTCACATTTTCTTTACAGAATGCTCATACCCCAGAACTCAGCAGATTGTCTATGGATGAAGAAACTTGTCAACTATATGGATTTTGTGAGCTCTCATTATCATTTAATCCGACTGTTACTACCATGGCGCAGTTCCAAAAAGAAAGCGAGTTGTGGCCTTCTGCTGATGAACACAATACTTCTCAGTCCAGCTCAACTGGAAATTTCAGTAACATTCAGGATTTCCAAGAGGTTGGAAGCAATGATATAAACTTGGACTTAACCATTTGAACATTGTTTCTTCCACTGTAGGATTAGAATTATAAGTATAAATCCTTGTTTTCATTATTAAAAATTGGTCCACTGTACAAAAACATAATTAATATCAATCAAATACGAACATTATAGATGTTCAATTTTGGGCTCAATCTTGCACATTATGATAAAATGACTTTGACCAAATGCTTCAAGGACAAATGTATATCATGTTTCTTGAACGTCATTGTTCTGTTGCTATTGGTTTTTATTTATTTATTTACAGGGATACACAATTGTTATACAATATTTAGTGAGAGCAAGTGTTTCCCTACTTATAAAACTATACATATTTTCTAAGCTGAAACAGGAACTATATACATATATGGCTCCAGAAATAACACCGCCACTTCTTTACCAGCACATTACATGAAGGCTCCACTGTACATGACTGGTAAGGCGGTGGGAAGAACACAAGTGCTTGCCGCTTGCCGGCTCAAAATGCTGAGATAAAAAAATAAAAAAATAAAAAAAAATAATTTCAGTTCCATCCCAAGCACAGAAGTAAGATCAACAAAGAAATTGATTTGACTCAGGATCAAGAACCCAGTTAATATTACTATTGCTCAGCTGTGTTCTAAAATCACAAGAAACGGTTCCTGAACATCTACTATATCTTTAGATTCGCACTGCATCAGAAACCATGTCGTGCGCTCAGCATATTGATCTATTCCGTATACCATTTACGCTAAGACGGGGGTGTACAAGAACAAGAGAGGACATATCGTACATCCAGATAACCATAGATAGGCATAAATCTTCAGTCACTTCTTAAGGCAATGTATTTCACTGACTCTTTGCTAATGTCTTCTTCAAGCCCTTGAAAATCTTGCCAAACCACATCACATTCATGACCGCTAGGATTGGTGGCACTCCGAAAGCTAAAAATTTCCCAATGATGTGCATTTGCTTAACCTGTTAAGCAAGCACATGTAGGCTGAATATACTTGTTTCTTGCTGTGTCTCGCCAGCTAATAAAATAATCAATTTGAAAATTAAGACATAGATATTATCGATCAGGCTGGTCAGCATACCAGCTCCACAGCACCTCAGAATTTAATCAAATGAAGTTCTTGCAGGTGTGGAAGTTACCTGTTGATAGTGCAAGTACAGATGGTAGAACAGATACATGAACAGGAGTATTCTGGCAACCTGCACAGAATAATAAAAAGCATGTATAATATCAATGGTAGAAGAAAAGTTGAATCTAGAAAGATTTTGTCAAACGACTCTTCCCTTAGTAAAAGTAACGCAGAAAATAAAATTAGAGAAAAGGAAAAGATTTAAATTTGTGCAAAAATTGCGAATAGATTTGACTCACCAACCAAGCAATGAAAATTACAACCCCATTAATCAAATATGTTCTAGACCCCTTCATTCCAGTCGTGTCAAGATACCTTCACAAGACCACTATTCATCAACAATAATGAACAGAATCATAGATTTTAGAAAGGCATTTTAGTAAGAGATGAATACCATCTCAAGTTGATACCAGGGGTGGTTGTCTCAGAGATAAGAACCATGTAGGTATAAAGCTGTCCCTCCCCAGTCAACATGGCATATGCTACTGATGCTACAGAAAGAAGATGATGAACCACCTAAAAGATTAACATGATCACAGTTAATTTGACCAATATCAATGTTATTCACTTCATATACTACAACTTCCACCTAGGCTTGCGCAACACGGATAACAAAATTCAGCCCAATAACAAACAATTCAAAACAGTATGCACTTACATACTCCAGTCCACCAAGAGCAGGGTAAAACCAAAAGATCATCCCAAGGTCAGATAGAAAGTACCCAACTGAGACCTGCTAAAATGACACCAGCAAAAGGTACCGTATCATCCGTTAGCATTATGCATCACTCCTATTGTTGGCTTCTCTAATGTCTACATTACTACTCATATGATTGACTCCAATTTATATCATGACTTGAAGATGAGAATGCATTTACTTACTGATTTGCTAGTCATATCTATTTAGTTGAATATTACTTGGAAATTTACACATGCAAGAAGATCCCCTATTTAAAGCATAATCAAGCTTAAACATGAAATATAGAAACCTAGTATCATATTCAAGCTTCAACATGCAGATGTCCAGAAGTCAATAACACCTTAAAACAGAGCAGATACAAGAATTTGAAATGAGTCTGAAACAAAGGGAATGGGAAACATCATTACCCCCAAGGCAAATGTAGACAGCGGGGAGCTCTGCAACGTAACAAAAGCGTTGAGCTGTTGGTCAGAATAAAGATCTGACCAAAACACCAAGTACAATGACATAGCTGTGATAAAAAGGGCATGGACAGTTGAGATTGCCCTGTATAAACAAGTTAACAGAACACAAAACATATGGGTTTGAGTGAATGAACAAAACGGAACAAGAAAGAACAAGTAATTAAGAAGAGGCTGAAAAATCACCGATTATTCCACTCAATGCGTTGCATCTTTGAAAGGTTGGAATAGCTCTTAAAGTAAGCAGCACTTAGCAAGTGGTTGAGATCATAAACCTTTGAAAATAATAATAATAATAAAGGAATTGACGAGAAAGATACTATCTTTATACAATATATGCTTCAAAGGTATATATTAGTAAAAGGGCAAGAAAGACAGAGAGAGAGAGAGAGCCACGCCATACCAATTTGCAGGCGAACATACCCACAAGCATAGATATGTATGGGACAAAAGGGTGCGGGAGTAGGAATTGCTTAAGCAACATGTCGTAGGATTCGTAGGATTGGATTGCCATTCAGAAACACCAAAATCACAGCAACCCAAAAGCTCTAACGCTCTGAAATTGATATGGAGGACGAATTCCGAGCATCAATCAGCAAAAACGTCACCTTTACTATAAAAAGTCGATGAAAAATTGATAATTTCTGAGAGAGAATTGAAAAGGGTCGACGAGTTTTGGAGAGAAAGGTGTGTGTAGGAGAAAGTTGAAGGTAAAAATGGAGAGAGATAAGAAGAGAGGGAGGGTGGTTTTAGGCGTTTTGGTTTGTTCGAGGCTTTGGAGCAGAGCCAGAAAGAAGGGTGACAGAAAATGCGAGAAACCAGTGGCAAGTAAAAGACGGGACGACCCAATTAGGCTTCAGGCCCAAGCAAGCTGATGAATCGTTGCGCAAGGCAACGCAACTTATCATGCGAAACTTCCAGAACCCAAAGAAAAGAACAATGAACAATAAATATTCGACGTTTTTCTTTTCGTTTTTTTAATGAAAAGTTTTTCTTTTCATCCAACCAAAAATATAAAAAAAAGTTTTTCTTTTTTATATAAAAAGAAATTATTTGGGGGAAATTGATGGGCCCTTCATTGCAGTTGATGAGTCTTTTCTAAAATGGTCTACCACACTTTGCTCACGTGGATCCATCCTTATTATTTGTCCACGTGGACAATATAATAAGTTTGCTTCCATCATTGGTTTACATTAATGAATAATTATCAACTATTGATTAATGTGAGATCAATTGTTAAAGATACATTTATTCTTGTGAGCCTTCAATCGTTAACGCAGAAATAAGCAATTTCTAACTATAGATGTGCGTAAGATGGTTCAATAAGAAGAAGCTACTTTCAGATATTTGTCTGCATGATCATAGACGACTAGGCTTAGCTGCTAAAATATGAATATGATTTGAATATTTTAGGTTAATTATATTCTTCTCCATAATGATATATATAGGAGTTTACAAGGGTGTTTTTAAAAAGAAATAGATACAGTAATTAATTAGGAAATATTCTCCTAATTATACAAAGATGTGTAAATTGTATAAAATAAGAAAGTAAATTACCTAATTAACTTAAGAAATAAATCTCATTGATTTAGTAGATTAACTCACGTCAATACTCATTCTCAAGTTGGTGCATATACGTCATCAATGCCCAACTTGGTAAGTGAGTCATAAAACACTCATCCACATACAGCTTTTGTTAAGACATTTGATAATTGATCTTCTAATTTTATAAAGGGTAGACAGATGATCTTGTTCTTAATTTTTTCTTTGATGAAATGTCTATCCACCTCAACATATTTAGTTCGATCATGTTGAACTGGATTATGAGCAATATTGATAGCTGACTTGTTATCACAATGTAACTTTATTGGCTTCTCTAGTTTAAAACCAAATTATGTCAAGAGTCCTCTGATGCATAATAATTCACAAACTCCTTGAGCCATTCCTCGATACTCTGCTTCTGCACTAGGCCAAGCAACCACATTTTGTTTTTTACTCTGCCAAGTGACTACGTTACCTTCAACAAATGTAAAGTAACTCAATATAGAGTATTTATCTGTAATGGAATCAGCCCAATCAGCATATGTATATCCAACAACTTCAAT
This sequence comes from Prunus mume, assembly GCF_029339155.1. NCBI lineage: Eukaryota > Viridiplantae > Streptophyta > Magnoliopsida > Rosales > Rosaceae > Prunus > Prunus mume. The sequence goes on along the minus strand of NC_142701.1, from coordinate 25,024,413 downwards.
ATTTTCATTCTTTGAGAACATTAATCCCTTTCCAGGGTCTGACTTTAAGTATCTTAAAATCTGATCAAAAGCATTCATATGAGAAATACTGGGTGAATGCATAAACATACTAACCACACTCACAGCATATGCAATATTTGGTCTTGTGTGTGCCAAATATATCAACCTTCTAACAAGGTGCCGGTATTGTTCCTTATTGGTTGGCAACCGGTCTATGTCTTCAAACAACTTGTGATTCATCTTAATGGGTGTGTTAGCAGGCTTACATCTAAGCATTCCTATTTCATTGAGTAGATCTATCACATACTTCATTTGAGATAGAAATATATCATTTTTTGACCTTGCTACTTCAATTCCGAGGAAGTATTTCAGAGCACCTAAATCCTTCATCTCAAATTCCTGAAACAAATACTTTTGTAGCTTCTGTTGCTTTCCTGTGTTGTTCCCAATTACGACCATGTCATCCACATAAACAATTAATGCAGTGATTTTTCCTCCATCACCCTTTAAGAATAAGGTGTGGTCTCAATTACTTTGAGTGTATCCAAAATTCTTTATGGACTTAAAAAATCTGTCAAACCATGCCCCTGGAGATTGTTTTAACCTATATAATGACTTTTCGAGCTTGCAAACTTGATTTTTCTTGTCAAGAGCTAAATTACATCCTGGTGGTAGATCCATGTATACCTATTCTTCCAATTCTCCATGTAAGAATGCATTTTTAACATCGAACTGATGTAATGGCCAATATAGATTTGATGCTAGAGACAGTAGGACTCTGATAGTGTTGATCTTAGCTACTGGGGCTATGGTCTCATGGTAGTCCACCCCATATCTTTGTGTATACCCATTCGCCACTAATTTAGTTTTATATCTTTCAATGAATCCATTTTCTTTGAGTTTCACAATATAGATCCACTTGCATCCCATCGTCTTCTTTCTGTGAGGTAAATGCACGAGCTCCCATGTGGCATTCTTCTGGAGAGCTCGCATTTCTTCATTCATAGCTTCTTTACATTGTGAGTCTTTTAGTGCTTCAATCACACCATTGGGGACAAATATATTGGCTAACTGCTTCACAAAGTGTACATGTGACTCTAATAATCTGCTTAGAGATATATATTATTGATGGGGTATTTCTCTTTGGCTTTAAGATCTACTTCGTACTGTACTCGAGGTTTACCACAGTTCTTCCTTTTTGGAAGTTGGTATATAGGGGTATCTGTATCTTTTATGCTTTCTGAAATCAAATCATCATGGTATATTTCATTAGTGTTATCAGTTTCAAAGGAAGATGTAAGACCCGTGTCTTGGGGAAACAAGAACGGTGAGCAATCCCACATCGCTCGGGGAGGGAAAGGTGAAGTGCTTAAATGTGTGGGCACTTCTCTTCCTAGCACGAGGCCTTTTGGGAGCTCACGGCTTCGGATTCTTAGGAACTCCGAAGTTAAGCGAGTTGGGGCTAGAGCAATCCCGGGATGGGTGACTCACGAGAAGTTGCTCGTGAGCTCCGAAACAAAACCGTGAGGCGAGAGGGGGCCCAAAGCGGACAATATCGTGCTCTGGCGGGCGTCGGGATGTGACAATTTGGTATCGAGCCACTCTGCCGTGTGGTGTGAGTGTGCCGAGGGCGTCGGGCCCTTGAGGGTGGATTGTAGATCCCACATCGACCAGCGAAATGGGGTGATGTGCCTTATATGTGCACACCGCATCCATCTAGCACGAGGCCTTTTGGGAGCTCACGGCTTCTTAGGAACTCCGAGTTAAGCGAGTTGAGGGCTAGAGCAATCCCGGGATGGGTGACCCAGGGAAGTTGCTCTTGAGCTCCTAGAAACAAAACCGTGAGGCGAGAGAGGGGCCCAAAGGCGACAATATCGTGCTAGAGGAGTCGGGTCGTGACAAATGGTATCGAGCCTAACCCCAGGAAGTGTGCAGTGAGGGCCTGGGCCCAAGGGGTGGATTGTAAGACCCGTGTCTTGGGAAACAAGAGCGGTGAGCAATCCCATATCGCTCGGGAGGGAAAGGTGAAGTGCTTAAATGTGTGGGCACTTCTCTTCCTAGCGAGGCCTTTAGGAGCTCAGCGGCAGTTCTTAGGAACTCCGAGTTAAGCGAGTTGAGGGCTAGAGCAATCCCGGGATGGGTGACCCGAAGTTGCTCGTGAGCTCGAAACAAAACCGTGAGGCGAGAGGGGGCCCAAAGCGGACAATATCGTCTCTGGCGGGCCGTCCCGGATGTGACGAAGATGTTATCTGAATGACTTCCTCAAAAGGTCATTGGTGTGGTACTATAGCTGAAGGCAGGTCGGAAGGGCAAAATCTCATAAGACAGTTCAACTTCCTCCTGATTTTGGCAGCGTGGATTCAACCGATCGTTTTGACACAGTAGCTCTGCCTGTGAAGGAATAAAGGGAGGCGACCGGTCACTTTGAGGTTGAGTCTCTTCCATTGTGAAAAAGTTCAGAAGAGTCGGGATGTTTGGTTCTAGATTCTCCTCATGTGTTTCTGAAAAATATATGTTGTGTTCCTGGAACACTACATCCATGAAGGTCTATCTTTCTAACTTGGAAGGTGATAATATCGATAGCTTTTTTGATGAGGGGCATAGTTAATGAAAACATACTTTTTTGCGCAGAGATCCAATTTGTTGCATTGGTGATCATGTAAGTGTACGAATACAACAAAGCCGAAAATCCGTGGTTCAAGGTTTAGGGTGGGAGGTATTTGGAGATGGGGGTGAAGTGTTTGAAAAGAAGTTCGGAAATTCGAGGTACTTGAGGGAATCCTATTTATAAGGTAAGTTGCAGAGAAGACGGCATCACCTCAAAAAGATCGAGGCATGTTTGCACCAAATAAATATGAATGAATTACTTTTAATAAATGTCGGTTCTTTCGCACAACCACCTCATTTTGTTGGGGGGTATATGGACACGAGCGTTGATGCATGATGCCATAATCTTGTAAGAATTTTTTGAAATCATTATTAAGAAATTCATACCCACGTCAACATTAGCATCCTTCTTATTATCATGGCCTAGTCATAGCTAGGGAAAGAGTAAAACAGTTTTGTTACTGCTCAAGCAAAATTCATAGAATGTTTAACAAGTAAAAACCTTTGAGTTCTAATAGACTGATATGATGGATCTGACGAAGAAGCATATACTTCTGTTGGAAATTTGAGCAGTAAACAAAATTTGCTACATCATTGTAGACATTTGAATGGATTGCTCCACAGTCCATATCGAATCCAAGGAACTAAAATTATGAAATAAAGAAATTTAGAATTACGCTCTCTGTTATTTGATGGAAAGGCTAACATAATCACACCAACACAGGGAAATCCAAAGAGTACAGATTTCATTCTCACTAAAACTACAACCTCTTTTATCAAATATACAAGCCAAATACCTTAAGTTATATATTACAGACTCAATTTACTATCTTAATCTTTGATAAAGAGAATGCCACAAAATAGGCTCCTAAGAATATATGGAAGGAGAAAATACAACTACAAATTCATCAAAATCTCACAGCTTCCTGCAAAATATAATTAGCCTCACCTTTTCCTAATCTTGTGAGTTACCCCCTCCTTCGGAGACGACGAGGATGATGATGAGGATGACAAAACTGACCGCTTATTTTCAGCCATGTCCTTGCAGAATGCCTTCTGTACATCGTCTTTAAGTTCCAAGAACCGCGTCTTCTTCTTTCTCTGCTCTTCTGGAGTGCCCTTTTCGAGGATGAAATCAGCCATATCCATCTCATCGTCCAAAAACTTATCAAGCACTTCTGAGCAATGGGGGAAGAAGCGCCGGCCCATTTCCACTGCCATCACCATATGATATAACTTACTGATTGCTCAGAGAATAATGAGGATAAAAGTTATGCTCTTTCCTAAACTAGTTCAAGTTGTATATGGTAGTCCAGCTTTAGACTTAATAGGGTTTTACAAAGACTCGAGTCTTTGGGAGTAACTTCATCCTGGGACTAGGGAAGTTACATGACAGTCCATATTGAAAGCATTTTGTAACTTTCTCCTGTACAGGTAACCATGGTACTATGCTGCATGTTTCAACCCGGTTCTATCATTGTATAATTTTTTCAGGTTGATTATAAGGTTGTGGTAAGCATGGCAGGCAAGTTACAGGTTCAACAATGAAGGATTTAAGAAGAGTATGGTCAAAGAGGATAGGCATGGAAAACCGCGCGTTAACACGTGCCAAGGAAATATGCAAGTCACAGAGGATTTATAAATGTCACAGATAAGACGGCCATACCTGTTTTACGGAGGGCTTGCATTCTTGCTTGGAGTCTTTTGGTCCGTCCAGAGGGTGTTTCATTCAAATCAACCTCTCGTAAGTTCCCACTTGACCCTCTTGATGCTGAAAGGCCAGTGGGAACTGATGTTGAATGAGCATCAGCCATTTCCATAGCAAGCTTGGCTTCAGCAGGAAACAACAACCGTGCAAATGCCACTGCAAAATAAAGGAATCTGTACACTCATTTCAAGGATAAGAATACAAAGCTCAAAGTAAATGTCTTGATTAAGAATAAGGTAGGCTAAGGTGCTGGTAATTTTGACTTTATACATTAACTAAAGGGTCGAATTTCTATAAGCAGGGGCACCAGGGACTTCAAGACCCCGATATCATATATCCATGCAATGCTTTCTCATCCTAAGCATCTTCTTAAATTTCTTGGGGTTAACACTAAAAAGATCGAAGTATTGACATAAAATAACATAAACAAAAAAACAATTTAATGAACATAAGACATGTAATTTGTACATCTGCATTATCCTGAACTCAAATCATTATCAATAAAATTATAAATGTAATCTAAGTGAATTATTTAATATAATTAAGAATCATCACCTCTATTTTCAAGATAGTCCAGCCTCACATTCAAATCATCAGCTATCACCTCTGATCTGATTGACAAATTCCCAGACATTGAGTTTCTTCGCATCTCTCTCTCTAGAAGATCGATGCACATCCGGTCTTTGTTGGATTCCTGTCCCTGCATTGTGTTCTCATAAAAATCCTTTGGTCTAGTCAACCTCCGGCAAATTGCAACAGCAGTTTGACCATCTGCTGTAGTTTCTGAGGCAGAGGCTCCCCTGTTCAGAAGAGGAACCATAACTGCCGGGTTCTTACGTCTGGCTGCCACATGAAGTACAGTATGTCCTCGGGCATTGCAAAGGTTGATAGTGGCCAAGCCTAGACCAAGAACCTCCTTAACAACTTTGGGATCACAGTATGCAACTGCGTAGTGGAGTGCGTAAGCATCATCTAATGTAATATCAGATTCCTTCAGGAGAAGCTCAACCAGTTCAACATCATCAGAGTCTAACGCCTTGTGGATTCTCCTGATTCTCTTATCCTCGACTGGTTCCATTTCCATCATACTTGATTCATCCTTTTCCTGTGATTTGAGATGGAGTGATTTGATAACATTTGAAACTTCATGAGGAAGCTCTTTCTCTATAGCCACACTGTCAAGATCTGACCTTGCTACCCACTGGATGCAGTGTGAGAGCAGCTGACTCAGTTGGCAGTGGAAGGCAACTACAAGAATTGGGATTACGTCTTCAATAAAAGCTTTCTCAACAAAGTTTGAAAGACGGCGCTGCATAAATTGGTGGAAATTGTCAGCATACAAACACCTAAAAGCTGGCTAGTGTTGACAAACATAAAATAAACAAGACAAACTTGCTGTTTAGTGGGATAAATATACCAATCAACAGGTAACAATGAACAGATAGGCTACTGGATTCCCCACAAGATAAGTGATTGAAACTTAAATTAGGCTAGGATATAGATTATACTAGCATTGTGTCGAAATCTAAAACTTGCCAAGGTTTAGTAAGTTATACCAAAACAGAAGGATTATGAATGCGTTCAAATCTAAGACTTCAAAAACAACTCAAAGAGAACAAGCAAAAACTAGCAAGGAACCAGGATCATTTTGTAAATTATTTAGATATCATCATCATACCAAAACTACACAAGGCAACCAAATAAACCTTGCAAGAAAAATTGCAATTGGTCCTGTTGTAAAAGATATAACATTCAACAAATGCAAGAGAAAAGAACCCTTTCATACTATAAATTTTGAGACTAAAGGAACGTGGTACAATTTTGGAAAACCAGATCAAATAGTAATTCTTATGCTTCATAGCTTCTGAGAACAAAAAATAGAGTTTTGATAAAGAAATTGTAGGCCACAGGCTGTAGTGTAAAAACAGTTGGTGCACACACTTAGTAATTGCAATGCTTCAGAGCTTTTGCTAACAATTAAAAAAGCAGTGATTAAGAAATTATAGGCCACACAGGCTATAGTGTACTAAAACAGCCTGCGATTGTCAAGCCAGAGCAGGAAATTGGACATTTGTCAGGAAGAAAGTTGCATAAAAGGTTTCAACTTTGATCTGAAATTAATCTGGCATACTCTGGACAGAGTATAATTCTGTAAAACATGGAGAGGGTAATCTTAAAACATATATGTTACTATTTCATCATCATATTAGTGATTTCATCAATTTGAAGGAGCAAAAGGTGAATTCAGAAAATTCAATTTGCAAGTTTTCAGACTGTAAGTATCAAAAGTGTGCAACAAATTGCAAAGGTAAAGTAGATAAAGAGAGAACATATTTTCAAAAGATCAAATGCATCTCAACTTCCAGAGATAAAACCAATGTCATATCTTTAATGTTTTCAATAAAAACTCTTTATATATACATATACATATATATATATATATATTTATATATATGTATATGTTTGATATATAGCAATAGTGATTGCTGTATGAATTATCATCAGACTATTCTAATTAAGCTATTCAACTTAACAAGCTAAGAACACAAATTATTGAGTGACACATTCATTTGCAGAAGAGAAACTTTTAAGATAAATAGAAGCGCAACAACCTGAACAAGCTGAACAAGCTCCTTCATCTGGAAAGTGGCAGAAGCATACATCAACTCTACAGCATAATTAATAGCAGGGCCACATGCATCATGGGCACAATGATCGTCAACACATGTGGATACTTCTCGAGGTGATGGCTGAAGCTTTCCGGTGTACAAATAGTTCAAGATAACCTTGAAGGCTTCATAGCCAACCCGGCCATTAGGAACCAAGTCAGACATGAGATACTTTGGTTTACCTTCCTTAATCGAATCATCATTTCCCTGCTTAAAAAGATCCTGAAAAAACTGACTACGTGCAGCCAATATGCACCGGTTAACACCTACTGTGTTGCCCTCAACAATAATCTCTGCGTCATTATAGTCATATTCAGGTTCAAGTAAAAGTCTCTCAAGACTGCCACTGAGTTTGTTTAGACTCAAATAAATTTCAATACTTGGCACAGGTTGAGAACTGGCTGAGGCAGATACATGGTTACTACTGGACCCATTTGATAGATAAGAGGAGGAGGCAAAGCTCAAGGATGAAGACAGTTCATTCACATTATCCATGACTTGAAATCAATAAATGAATCAAGAAGCAGAAATCACCCAATTAAGAAAACCAGGCTAATTCTCCTGCACAAACTGCATCATTCTATGGATAAAGCATATCTAAGCTGACCCATTTTCTCCAAATTCACCGTAAATTGGTAAAAACAAGCAAAATAGTGAAATAATCTGACAACCCAAAAGTCAAAACTTAATTCCAGGCAAATCCCACTTGTTGAAACATTGAGCAAAATCCCAAAAACCAGACACAAAAGACAGAATTTTTGCTATATAAAGCTAGGCACCAAAAGTGAGGTAGTAAATCCTTCATGTCCTGGTATAGATACGTCTTGAATCTTCATAAGCCATCATCAGCCCCATCAAATCTAAAGCTCGGAGCAGTCAATAGTGAACAAAATATGAACTAAAACCCTCAAAAGACTGAGAAAAGCTCAAGGAGAAAAGGATCAAGATTGCATACAAAGACACCCTTTTGAAGTAGCTTGAGTATAAATGAAGCAACAGCTGCAGATGGTGAAGCTTAAACAAGAAGAGAAACTCAAAGACCTGACAGTTGACCAGGAAAAGCTCCAGGCTTTGATATGCTCTTGAAAATCAACAAGATTTTGAACAAGACAGGACTCTGAAACTTCGAAGAAGAATGAGTAGAGGGTCTTGAAAGGAATATGGGAAGGAAAAAGCCGCACTTCTCAAGGGTTGGATGAAGTGGCTTGTATTGTGAATCTTACTGGTCAGCATAATTGGTTGACTGTCCAAGTAACAGGACAAAGTGCAAACTCAACATGTTATTGTTAATGACAAAAAATATATGTCAGCACCGAAGAATTTATGTGATGATTAAGATTAATTTATCTTAAGAAGAACATTTAAGAATATTTTAATAAATTTATGTTGTTGTAAGGAAAGAAATACAGTTGGACAAGGATTGCCTCCCCATTGGCCCTTGAGTTGACTTGACTTCTCGTTGCATGAAAACCTCCATTATCAAGCTTTGGTTCCCGCTCGGCGGCTACTCTGCCGTGTTATATTAACAACCATGAATATTATTTGTTTTATTATTATGAAAAACAAAAGTATATGACGTTGGTTTGAAATCAATTAAAGGAAAAGTCTTTTCTAACCAATCATAAAATGTTTATTGATCTTATTTGGAATGTTACATCAATTACAGAACTGTTGATTTTGTAATTTCCCAAAAGAAATGTTACTGATTTACTACTTTATCACTTCGGTCTATTTCAAAATGATTTTAGGCAATAACACAAACTGATGTTAACCTAAGAAACGTCAAAATGCTGTCTCGTGAAAGAAAAAGACTTTTTTCTTAGTTTTAATTCAATATGTACTAAAAAAAATTTGTACTGGAATTCGAATCTCTCTTTTTCGTGAATTAGAAGAGTTTAGAGTATTATTTTTTCTAAGCATGGTAATGGGTGACATTAGACAAAAGGAAAAATGCTGTACATATTTTGAGATGCAAATTGTTTTTTCTAAGCATGGTAATGGGTGGACAGATGTCATTTGCCCACCCTGTGGCTGTGAATTTCGATAAACTCGACCACACTGGAGACAAGCTCCTCGACTTCAAAAGCGGCCGTAGTATCCACCACCAGCTTGGGTACATCGCCCACATCGTACTCCGTGCACCCACCGTACCCGTCCAATAGCCTCTGCATATCCCGCCACGTGGACGGCTTGTGCCAGCCCGGCCCTCCACCAGCCTCAGCGCGGTGCTCGAGCCTTCGGCGCCACTCCGCCTCGTCCTTGGGCCTACACTCCACAATCAAGAGGCGGGCCCCACTAGACGACGCCAACTGGGCCAGGCACTCGAAGTGGGCCCTACGGGAGAGGGGCGAGTCCACGATGACGCTGAGGCCCAGGCGTAGCTGGGTGGCCGCGATATGCCAGATGACGCGGTTCGACGCGTCGTTTAGTACGGAAGACGCGGAGGAGGAGGAGGCTTGGAGACTCTGGAGTTTGTCACGCACGTCGTCTTTGTCTAAGAGAGGGAGTTTGAGAGTTGAGGCTAAGGAATTGGCTAAGGTGGTTTTGCCTGTGCCTGGATGGCCCTTCATTGCTATCAACAATTGAACTCTACCTTTATCTTCTTCTTCTTGTCCGGCCATCTCTTACAGTCTCTGAAAAAGGGAGGTAAATTTGAGTGCTTGGGGGGTTGTTCTTATTTTGATATGGTGGGGCCTACCTAATCGGACAAAGCTTAGTAATTAAGGTCATCCTAAATTTTTATTTATTTTTGGGCCTTCCCTCGTCTTTTTCACATGCTTAGTGATAAGGTTAATAATGAGTTGCAGTGGATATGATTGTGTTTTGATGATTTGATCAATGACAAGTGGCTTAATCTAATAGGAAAGTTGAAAGAGGAAGATAAGAACAACCAAAATTTGACCATGTCATTTTCAAAACACTGCTTTCGGATACCCAAAAGCGCTTTTAAGCTTTTGTTAAAAGCGCTTATGACAGAAGCGCTTAGTTTGTGTTCAGTCCTTGTATATTGGTGAAGTCCATGCATGGGGGCCGAACGATTATGCAAAGTTCCATCTTGTATCTTGTCACAATAGTTTCATCAAATATTAAAAAAACAATGGAAGCGATTACTAAAGAATCAAAATCCTAAGGGAGACTAACACATCTGATCTGATAGAAATACGTATACCTAGATTTTCACTTTTGGTTTGTTACTGATATGAGCTTACCAGAATTGTTTCTGAAACCAAAGATGGTTTCAGCTTTGCTTGGTCTTGTGACAGCAAAATCAAAAGCTAGGATGAATTTCAGATGCAATCCTCTTGTCTCTTCTTCATTCATGCGACTTCGCTGGCATTCATAGGAGGATTACAGTCTGGGAAATTGAAAAGATCATTGTGTTGAAGACATACATATTCCTTCTTTCTAGAAAACTTGACACGACCAGCTTACCCCAATCTAACAGCCTACAACATACAGTTAGATCCCATTCAAGATGATTGTTCTCTACCCCTATTCCTACGCTTCTTCCTCTTCAGTGGCGACTCTCCTCTTGGACCATCTGATGCATCAGTGCTTTCACCGTTACCAACTAAATTTGGACCTTGTGATGGAGGCTTCTGGTGAGCGGTGATGGGAGCAGAATCAAGCGGTGGTTGAACACTCTGACTTGATGGGTCACTCAACTTTGCTGCCCCATTTCCTATCACATAAAACCGTACTGCTCCATTAGCAGCAGGTCTACCCGTGCCTTGTGATAGAGGCTTCTGGTGTGCGTTCAGTATAGCTGAATCAAGGGGTGGGGGGATACTGTGACTAAACGGGTCCTCGACTTTGCTGCCCCATTGACGGCAGGAGTACACGATCTGAGGAAGTAACAGTGCATTTCATTTGTGTCATTGCTTCCACGTGCATCATCCCTTAACATATCGCACATAATCGATTTGTGTAAGTAGCAATCCTGAAGGGGCGCAACAGGGTCGTCGGTCACAGTTTCATTTTCCACCGAAGTCAGAAACTCCTCGGATTCCTTTGGAAATGAGATCCCAGATAGACCATCATACGATAGAGCACAGGCTATAGCATAAACTGAGGCCCCAAGACCAGGAGGCAAAACTTTCCTTGGATGTGTAACCTACAAAATGGTAAAACATAAACTCAGATAAAATGGTAATCTACAGGGTTTCAGGATATAAATGAACTATTGTGTTGTACTGCAAATATCAATGCAAAAACAGCTGTAAAAGTACGAACAAAGAAAGTACTTTGAATAAGATTGCTGCAGATAAACGTTCTCTCAAGCAGTAGATCTGAGCAACGTCCAGAGCTTTTGACCCAAACTGAAGCCACCGATCCACTATAACTGTGACTGAATTATCAGGAGATGACATAATTTTCTCCTTGTGCTGTCCACCTGACTTACCGTCTATCTCCATTGCATCTTCATCACTTTCATCCTCATTGTCATCCATATCACTCCCCTCATCAATGTAACCATCATCATCATCCTTGTTAGATGGAGCAACAGAAATTTCTGTAGAAAGAAATAGTAACGGAAGTGGCCCAATAACAGTACAGTTCCGTATGTTCATCACACCCGCATCCCCACGGGTTATCTCATCAAACATAATCAATGGACGATCATCACTGTTAACCTTGAAAGCTAACTTATAATTCATAGAGTGGTTGTTTAAACAAACTTTAACCCCATTAGGAGTTTCTACAACAGATCGTTTCATCTTCTTGCGAGCAGGAACCAATCTCCCCACCATTGGATATAAACCGGCCACGAGAACAGCACGGAGTATTCCTGGGTTACGTGCATTCAAGCTACATCTTGATACATCCTCAGGAATAAAACCATGCCGAATTAGCTCGCTCTGGAGCTGCTTGCGCATACGAGATAGCATATGCATCGTACTTGAAGACACAAAGTATTGAGAACAGAACAGACTCTCTTGACCTCGTTGTTTAGCAGTCTTCCATATGTCAAATGCTGCTATGACTGCTAGCTGATCACTATGCCCACCATACAATGAAGCAAGTTCATATTTAGCAGCAGCGGCTCTCTTCTTATCATCAGGTAACATAGGCAGGGAAAATGGATCCTTGAAGTCAGTAGCACATGCCAGAGTCAAAGCTGGGTCAAGACAGTTCATCAGTATAGAAAAGAAAAGCATCTTGCTCGTCAATGGATGAACAGGTAGAGAACCTAGCTTCTCCCCAAGTACTGTAAGTTTCTCATCAAGTGACAAAGCCCCAATATCTTGAAGAACAGCAACTGCATTGTGTATGGTCTCGGAAAGTGGAGGATCCAATGTCTTAATCAAGAAATCTTCTATATTGCAATCTGGATCAAGTAACTTCACCTGTCAATCAGAAATAAAATCTTGAAAAGCTTTAATAGATCACAAAAACTCATTATACTTCAAAAACACACTAGTAGATCACAAAGTATCCAAAAACACGCTAGTAGATCACAAAGTATCCAAAAACACTCATTAGATCAGAAAAACTCATCTAATGGAAACAACACCTCTTCTCTTATTGGTCGGAATATTAGTACCAGGTATAATGCAGTTCATTTTGGAATAAGAATACACGTCCCTATAGGCAACTTCTGCGTGTGCATATTTCCAACAACATGATGAACGCAGGATGAAAACAAAACAAAATGACAGTAGCCATAACTAAACAATTGCAATACGTCCCACCGACCTGTGACATGTCAACATGCTAATGTTATCTTTTATCATTGCTTATTTATGATCACACAACAACGCGTCATTTCACTAATTTCTTTAGTTCCCAGAAAATAGTAAATGCCCAAATAATGTTACATTTTTTCTGTGGAATTTGTTTCTTGGGGCAAATTCTTTGTCTCAAACAAAGTTTCCACAGACAGTAACAGATAGATGAACATATGACCCCAGTAACTGAGAACGGATAAACAATGCGATAGATTTACAGCAATGCAATATCTCTCATGATTCAAAGAGGTTTAAGAAATGTGGAGAAAGGTATACCTGCAGGCAAAGCCCTTCAATTGGCATTCTCCTAATCTCAGGCACCTGAAAATCTGGCAATGAAGCTGCTCGAACTTTAGAATAAAGATGATAACAGATTCCAGGCTGACAACGACCAGCACGGCCCCGTCGTTGCTTGGCACTCGCTTTTGACACCCAAGAAGATTGAAGACTTGATACATTATTGAAAGGATCATAATTTTTTTCTTTCATCCGGCCACTATCAATAACATAAACGACATCATCGATGGTGATGGCAGTTTCAGCCATATTAGTTGAAAGAACAATTTTACGGCAACCAGGATGGGGGCGTTTGAAGACCATCTTTTGGTCAGCAGATGGAACCATCGAATGTAGAGATATTATCAAAACCTTAGAAGTATTTCTGAAATACGGGTTCATGAGTAATCTCTCCTGGGTTTTTTTTATATCATCCCACCCTGGAAGGAACACAAGGATGGCTCCATCTTTTGAATCACTACAAATTTTCCTTAATAATTGCTCAATAAGAACAAAATCAACATTTTCAGGATTAAAATATTGGAGATATCTATCCATTAACAGTTGTTCTTTCATAGACTTACTTAGAGCATTTTCAATATGCTCTTTCAATATATCAGCAGTTTCTCGCTGCTCTTCCCGTTGAGCCAACTCCAATGCAGTTGCTCCATCATTGGCCTGTAATTGGCAGTCCGCACCAAAAGATAGCAGCATGCAAACATCTCCTGTTCTACCTTTTCCAGCAAACACCATTAACGGCGTAAGTCCGGTTAAAGAATGCTGATAATTAAAGACTTTGCGAGTTCTTTCAGAAGAAGTCAACTCTAGAAGGGGATCAAACTCATCATTAGACCAAGCCAGATTAATAGCTTCATCTAGAACAAGCTTCAATTCCTGTGTTAAGTCAGGATCTTCATTCTGTAAGCCTACTGCAGTATTAAGGTGATTATTTTCTACGGATTTCAGGATAGAAAGTACATCCTCCAAATAGAAAGTTTTGACCTGATAAAGGATAATACCACGGCATTAAAACGAAAGCAGCATAATATACACAACTAACAAATCACTATCTTTCTTTAGACAAATTGATAAGTCACTATCTGAGGAAGAGTTTTTACAGGATAAGTGAACCCAGGGACACGGATAATTGGGCATCCACCAAAATAATGTGAAAACCGTTCAGCATCAACAGTTGCACTCATCAGTATCTGTTACAATAAGTATCATAAACAGACGCAGATCATCAATTAATATAAGCTCCAGAAAAAAGGGTAATGTACTAATATCCTAAGAATGACAGAAATAGAAGACATGTTTGAACTAACCAGACGTAGATGAGGGTGTGAAGAAAGCATGTCTCTGCACATTAATCACATAAAAACAGAATTCCGTGAACAAACCAAAATCAGACTCGAAAATTCATGATTGATAAACATGCATTCTGACATTTCATTTGCATCACCATTAAACTATAATACACAGCAACAATTCTGCTCAAACTATTATCCACATTAATACACAGTAACATTTCACTGAAACTAGTATTGATTACTCTTCATACTTGGCATTCCCCAAATTTAAGTTACTCTAATTTGAGCTCCAAATCAAACCAAAATTATATACACATCCGGGTTTATTAACACAAGCAAACAACTTAATGACGATAAATCAATGTGTAGTATATACCTTATAATTGCCAGCATAAAATCTGAGTGGTGATCCCTTTCATGAATTTCATCCTATAGAGGGAAAAGCATTCATTGAAATTGTAATCCATGACAACAGAAACAAGGAAGCATAAACGAGAGCATATGTTTAAACTGGTCTCAAGAAAAAAAAGCTCCAAAACATATGCTTACAAGATAAGGACTTGAACAAATGAATGCACATAACCCTCCAGCCCTATAATCTAATCCTAATACAGATTCCAGAAAGAAATTGAAGAATCCCAATGAAGAAAGTACAAGTACCACAATAATGTGAGTTATGTCATTGACATCTTGCTTGGTTTCTTTGTTTGAGTCACCTGCTTTTGATCTACCAGCGCCTCTGGACACTAACAACCTCAACAGAATCCCATTTGTGCAGAGCACAATTGATGAGTGCCTGCCACCTCGATTTTCCAACCGTATCTAGCATCGCCAAAAGAATATATAAATTAGTTTCTCACAAGTTACAATAATATTGACAAGATACATAGGACTTGGAATCCTATTGAGACTACGCACGCCTTCTGTAAATGTATAATCACAAGCAAATTAACTTTCCTGGTTTGATCTAGCAAACCCTGAGAATATAATTACGGTATAACTGAAAATGATGTAACCAACTTAGCTGTGACCAATATACTATATTTCATATTGAAAATTAGACCAACTAAAAGCATCCAACAAAAATAACCACAACAATTCCTGCACATGAGTTGTAAAATGAACAATATTCTGTCTTTTTTCCAGTTACAAAGATTGATTAGTTCAAATTTCCCAGACTACGAATTATTGAATTGCAAAACAGGAGCTTTTTCGCCCCTAACGACAGTCATGTCTGGTACATAGACCTATATTAAATACAAAGAAGTTACCTATTAACGCTGCTTCTAACAACAGTGTATGACAGAATGGTCATTGATATGATAAAATACAAACTATACATCAAGACAACTCATGAGCAACATTACCTTGTATCCAATATCCTCTCCAACATTTTGTCCTCTTTCCTTAGAGATTCTCTCGGCAACTGGACACAAAAATACCAATTTAATAATTTGAAGTTTACAATGAGTAAAGAAAAAATCAAATAAATAAAGGGGGCCTAAAAGTTTTGTATGCAGAAAGAAGAGTGTCAACCTGATGCAGCTGAGATACGTCGAGGTTGAGTGCACACTATTTTACATGCCTCCCCCTTACCCCACATATGGTCCAAAATAAACTGTGGGACCTGAATCATATTTTTCAAAAAGAGAACATTATCAAACATAGTTACAGAAAGTAATAATATTAAGTCTAGTTTTAAAAGATTAATGCTTTGCATAAGCAGGAAAAACTAGTCCACAGTGCAAAGAAAACATCAAGAAATGTTAAAAGCATGTCATATACATCCTGAAATGACTGATGAACACAAGCTGACTAATGAAGCTTATCATAAAAAACAAATAATCTAATGAGTATCAAAAACTAATCAAGATTCATAACTCCCAATTATAACAATGATATTGCACTCTTGAACATGCATGTCCACAAATATGCAAGATCAGTTCAAGTCTTGATACTCCATGCTCTCCCTTCTTTTGTAATTTTTTTAAATCCAAAAAGTGACATGCACAGGGCTCCGTATAGAAATTTGCAAGTAAAGGTACCAATTTCCTATGCGGGCAGGTTTTTAAAAGGTAAAATCAACCAGAATATGTTAATAGTATAGACAATGATATCCATGCAACTTACGTCACTATCAAGACCAAGGGAAGGAAAAAAAGATGTTGCCATATAAAGAACAAAATAAATTAAATGGACTTCTTTTGAAACAGAACCAGACAACTTATTATAAGTATACCATAAAGAAGACAAAGCAAAGAAATCATAACCTGTGTGGTCTTTCCGCACCCAGTCTCACCAGATATAAGAATTACCTGCTTTCAAATAGGAGATTAACAATAAGTCCCTGAAGTTGAGTAGGAATCCATTCAACTCAAACAACGGTTCAATGAAGTAGCAAAACAGAGTTTCTAGTAACGAGTAACAGACCCCACCATGGTGAGATAAGGACACATCACATATCTAACTGATACTAGGAAATTTCAAAAATAATATCACGCATAATGTGATCTGCTGCGTGAACAACTAGCTAATAATTTCAAGCACCAATCATGTGAATGTTCAAATTAACCTGATGAGATTCAACTGCTGATGTAATGACATCCCTGTAGGATGTAATTGGAAGCTTAGACTTCTCTTTGGTGATCTGCACGCATAAATTCACAGAAACCTGTCATGCTGAGACTATTATTATGCAAAAACTATGACTTAAAATGATGTAGATGATAATAGAGGTGCATCGTCTGTTAAATCAGAAGAACCTTTCTCAATTTATCGGAATCCTTTATTCTAGAAGCAAGTGATTGCACTTTCTTTGCAATTTCTGCCTTGGTCATCAAAGGCTTGCAAAACATACTGTCTTTCTTCCGCTTGGCCTTCACATTCTCATTACTATTTGTCCCATACATTTCTCTGCCCTCCACTTCATCACCGGGTGGGTATCGGATGAACAAGTCCCTCAATACTTCTTTTGTGCCTTCGGAAAATGTCAGATGAGTGAGCTTTGGAATACCATCAACAGCTGCAGCCTTCTTTTTAGGTTTATAAACAGACACAACACGTTTTTTCCCACTCCTACACAGAGTTCAGGTTTATCATCAGTTTTATAAAAATAAAAAAACTGTGCAGATAAGAAAACTGAAATTTTCCTCTTTTGTTTTGGTTCCCAAAAATATGGAAGCATGTAAGCTTCTCTTAAATTAAAATATGCAACATTTTGGTCACTATCAACAAGACATAACTACCAGCACTCACCCTTTACTCTTGGATTTCATACCCATTTTCCTGCATTGTTGATGCACTTCAGCACGGTCATGGTTCGAGAGACCGGCCTCAAATGTGTAAACTGCAGGCAGATTACGATATTGTTAAAAAAAAACCATTCATACAATGTGAAAAATTAAACAACATCAAATGCTTGGTCCTTTTAAATTCGCATCAAATACCAAGCAAGTCCCTGAAACCCTCCTCCGGACAAAATAAAAAGGAAGCAAACATGGATTCAGATCGCATTAAAGTATTAAATTTCATTAGCACCCAGTTTAAGCCATGACTTTATTCAAACACTTCACCTTCGTCATCAGCAGAATTGAAGCGGGAGAGTAATTGAGCTATTCGGGACCTCATGCTTTCTGTAACTTTATCGTTTTGTTGTTGGCCGCCTCTGTTCTTCTTCGCCATGTCTATTGCTTCTTCCTTTGGCTCTGGTCCTCTTCCCTTTTGTCTGTTCGTTAAATTCCGAATCTGAAGCAGCTGTTGGCGCCCAGAGGAATGTAAAGCTTTGAAGAAGAAGAAGACGAGATTCAGTGGAGTTGTCGAAGATTTGGGTCTGGCTCTCCTCTACCCTGAATAGTTGGCGTCTGCTATGAAAATGGAGTTTTCAGTTCTGCTATGTGTTTCGTAAATTACCCTTGGCCTTTGCCCTTCCTCCGCATATGCTTTTTTATGCTTGGCATATGTAAAGCGGTGCCCGCGCCGCTAAGTTAACCCTCCATCATGTTTACACTTCCAATTTGTTATTTTCTTTTATTTTTTGTTCTTTTAGAATTTTTTGTTCTTTTAGTTTTTTTTTTAAATTTTCAAAAAATAATAATTACCGAGAATGATTTGAATTTGGCCATATTTTAACAAAATTAAGAGAAATATAATTTCTCAATAAATAAAGTCTACAATATTCTCAGAATAAAAACAAGTAAAACACTATTCCATCAGTTGATGTCTATAATATTTCAAATGACATTTCATCAGAGATAAAACTCCTTATTAAGTATGTTCCACTTCTATTGAAAATGTGACCTCAATGGAATTCACAAATGTGTGCAGACTCAATTAAAACAAAACAATTAAAAATATATATGATGAAAATCCTAGTTTATATATTATATATCTACATGTTAACGGGTCTAGTTCAATGAAAAAAGACTTGGCAGATCAGCAGTTTATATTCGAACCTCTATAACGACAGTTGTAAAACCCCCCCAACTTACAGGAAGTGAAAAATAGGTGTAGATATTAAACTAAGCCCAGCCCAACTTACAGGAAGTGAGCCAACATTGGCCCAAATGTGAACAGCCAACCAAGCCAGCAAATGTTGTGGTAGGCAAAAGCCTAATGCGAAGACTGAAGCCCCAGCCCCTGGCCAGTACAAGTAGAGAGGAGAACTTACAAGACTCATCTCTCTCTGACCCTCTCTCTCTCTCTCTCTCTCTCTCTCTCTCTCTCCCCTCTATATAACCCCATTGAGTTGGTTTCCTCCACGCAAAAGAGAAACTCAGTGTGTTATACGACAAAGGTACCTGATACTTTATTCATTCCTTGAAAATACATAGCCTCTACCCAATATACAATAACCCATTGGGCATTGATTGTAATTTGCAATCTGCTATTTCTTTTTTTTTTCTTTCGCTTTTTTGGATTTCACGAAATTTTCTCATATTATCTATCACCTTAATCTGCTGCTTGCTTACCTATATTACTTTTAATGTGCCGACAAATGAGAAAAAAGCAAGTCCTTGTTTTGGATGCTTTGGTCCCCTATTCTTCCTCATACCCATCATTGATTGTTGAATTCTCAACCTGTTCCTGTGTTGGGTTCATTTCCTTTTGATCGGAATCGGTTCCCAAAGCGAAATCGGTTTCTGGGTACCCTGGATTTTGCTTGTTTATTACCTACCTCTAAATTTGGGCAAATCTTGTGACGGCTTCTATCCTCTTGGTTGGTTCTCATTTCTTGCTGAACGTTCTTGTTTGGGTGTTTGTTTTGGTGTTCAATATGGTTTTTATCTGTTCACATGTTTTCTCATTGTTATTTTTCGAGGTCAGATTTCATGTTTTGGTTTGTTTTGATTGCTTACTATAGTGGGATTCTTCTACTTTTGATTGTTCCTGATGTGGGTTTTGATCTATTATACCCAGGGATTTGTTTTTAGGTGTTGAAATCGTTGTCTTCCCTTCTTGGTAAATGTTAGCATTTCTTGAGCATGTTATGGACTGAAATAAGACTAATTCTGTTTGCTTAAATGGTATATCATCAGTTTAGTGTGTTTCTTTTAAGCTCTTCATGATTCATGGTATAAATAATTTGGTGATTGATGTACATTGTGGATCAGTCAATTATTGACTCCTTTGCCATTTATCTTTAACACTTTTGTTTAATGATGGAGTTTCTCAACCTTGAAGTCATTGAATGGACTTGCAGAAATTGCAATTTTTCGGTCACAACCAAAAAAATATATATATATTATACGGCTTCTGGTTACAATCAATTTTGTAAAGAGATTTTTAATGCTATATGTAGAAGGTATTTTCATCTTATTAACTTCATCTTGTATGAAGTTTCATTCAGGGCCTTTGCTCGAGCAATTTGAAAGATTGGTTCCTTTTGTGAAAATGTTTTGGATAATCATAATCCATTGCCTAAACTGGAATTATTGCTGATCCTCCTCCAATCTTGATTCAGTTGGGAAATGCTGAAAGTGTAACCTTAAATTACTTTTAGAATTCAGCTTCGGTTTAATTATAATCTTACTTTCCCACCCCATCTTCGTTTCACTGGAATATCTTGGTAGGTTTTGTATGATTGGGTTCTTACTTTTGTGTACTATATTTAGAGATTTTGATGATGTGATTGATGGAGTCAAGCTTTAAGACATTCATTACCATTTTTACTGTATTATGCAGGTGTTTGTTTCTTGTGACTAACTGGAGGCTGTTAGAACTTTGAAAATATCTGCTTCTTGTTTTCCTACCGCTGTAATAATATATGGGCTGAGGTGCACATTTCATGGGAGGTGTGGGAGATGAAGAACCAGCCACAAAACGCATGAAATTATCCCCTGGACAATTGAGAGGTCTATCCAACGGTTCATCTATTACGGAGCCTGTAGCTGGCTCTTCAAGAGACTTGATGGCTCGGCCCCTAACATCTGAAGGGGACGAAGAGGTTGTTGGTTCAAAAGGAGTTATTAAGAGGGTGGAATTTGTCCGACTAATAGCAAAGGCACTATATTCTCTTGGCTATAAGAAAAGTGGTGCTCATTTGGAAGAAGAGTCTGGGATACCGTTGCACTCTTCTGTGGTAACTCTTTTTATGCAGCAAATTCTGGACGGAAATTGGGATGGAAGTGTTGACACATTGCAAAAAATTGGTCTATCAGATGAAAACGTTACTAAATCGGCCTCCTTTATGATATTGGAGCAGAAGTTCTTTGAACTTCTAGATGACGAAAAAGACATGGATGCACTGAAGACATTGAGGACTGAGATTGTACCTCTCTGCATCAATGGTAGTAGAGTTCGTGAGCTTTCTTCCTGCATAGTTTCGCCTTCATTTGGTGGGACTCCTGGTAAAAACATTGCAAGGGCCAAGTCTCGGCCAAAGTTACTGGAAGACTTGCAGAAACTGCTTCCCCCAACAGTTATGATACTTGAAAGACGGTTGGAACATTTGGTTGAACAGGCCCTAGTCTTACAACGTGATGCTTGCATTTTTCACAACTCCTTGAACGAGGAAATGTCTTTGTACACTGATCATCGATGTGGGAGAGATCAGATTCCTTCTCGAACATTACAGGTTGGTAAAAAAAAATTCTGATTAATGGTTGAAGCTCTAATTAGAGCTTTGTATACTTATTGATTTACTTATTTGGTCCTATTTCATACGATGTATGAAAATCATGTTCATTATTTGTTGTCATATGAGGTATCGCATCTTAAACTGTGAGGTTGAGTAATAACAGTGAATGTGTCACTTTAGGGTAAGCTAAGATTATAGTACTCAGTCTTGGTTATCAGGGGTTTTATGGACCCCGTGAGAAGAGACTAGCCTGTTAAAATGGTTTTTCCCAGTCTTGTTCTTTTAGTCCTTCTAATTAGTTTGACCTGAAAAATAAACCAAGGAGTTTATCAGAAATTAATTAAAGTGAGCAAGTGATTCAAGAAGGCTGCTGTTCATAACCCTCCACATGTCTCTGGAGAGTTTCAAATTCAAAAAATAATACTAGGGTAAGTAGTTGTTCATCTAAGTGTAGGATTTGTATGGAGGAGGCAAAGCAGTACAATTAATTGACCAGATTGGACATGTGGAACTTGATAGCCCTCTTTGGAAAAACTAGTGTTAGATAATATGTTCTCATCAGGCAAAGAGTAACCAGTGTGGTTCAGCTTACAATTCATAAGCCTCTAAAATTTGATAGAACACAAAATTCAAGTCTTTGTGGCTTTGTATTGTCCTTTCGTTACTTATAACACTTTAAATATCAAGGGTCCTTGTTTCTTGGCTACTTCCTGTCTCTAAATCTTTGCTGTTATTATCAGCATTGAGAATGGTATATTGCCATTTCCAAGCATCCTTGTTAAGTGTGCTCTTGTCTGAGTTAATGTGTGGAGGGAGATACTGACCAAGGTCTTGCAGAGCTTAATCTATGTCTGATTCCATCGTTGTTGACTTCACTTTCTTTTTTGCTGTCTACGTTAGTACCATCTCTCGTAATTTGAATCCCCTTGTTATCTTTTCTGTGTTTTGTTAATTTGTTATGTCAATGACAATTGTCTAATCTCTCTCTCTGATGACTCTTTTATTATGTGTTTGTTGTACATATGTTATTTACCTTGTCTAGATTTCCCATTCTTACATTTATAAAGGGCACTTTGAATCTGGTTTTACATACATATTAGTCAGATCTTGGTTTTAAACCTTTCTTATCACTTTCAATTTTGCAGATTTTACAAGCACACAGTGACGAAGTCTGGTTTCTGCAATTTTCCCACAATGGGAAGTACTTAGCTTCATCATCAAGCGATCGATTAGCAATCATATGGGAGGTAACATCAATACTATGTGGAACTATCTCTTAATCTTGCGTATGCTGCCCTCTTCTCCACTTTATATTTTTCATTGTTGATGCAATGTGTCAAATTTGATTTCTACCTATGTATCTGCGTGCATCTATAAATGGGCATCTTCAGTATAAATCTATCAATTATTGCTGCCTCCTCTTCTTCACATCTAATGTTTGTATTGCAGTTCCCATGTTGGCCTTCCATCTCTGTTGGCACTTTTGCTTTCTCTGTTGCTAGTTTTTCACGAGATATCAAATATATGTTCTCATTATGTAGTGCCCTAATGCAAATTATTTTGAAAATGCATGGAATATTTCAGCGCTATAACTGGTTTTCATCTTCCCCATTCTTTTCCAGTCCTCCGGACTTTGTTATTGTTTGTGTGTGTATCTGCAGCCTTAGATGACCCTTTTGGGACTAATGGAGGTGAAATAATGATTTGTATACTCATTTATAGATATGTTGTGCAAAAGAAGAAGAAAATTACTAGGAATTCATATCAAATATGATCAGTTTTCATCATACTTTTGGCTTAACTTGGCAGAGCTTGGCACTCAAATCTAGGCTCAATACCATGTCTGAGCACAGCCCAGCCCAGCTCAGCTCAAGCCACTGGTTCTGAGCTGAGCCAGCTTGGAATACAATCCCATGTGCATGCATGGTTGACAGGTGGACCAATAGTTACCTGTTGTTCTATTGTTGCAACTTGCAATACAAATTTTTTATAAGAAAACAGCAGTTGGGTTGGAATTAGATTGGAGAGCTCTGCATGTAATTCTTATTTAATGATATGCAATGCTTTTTTTTATTTTTTTTATTTTGATCCTATTATCCTAGATTTTTATACCCTGATCATTTTCTTGTTGGGTATAGGTTGATGTGAATGGTTGTGTTTCTTTAAAGCATAGACTATCTGGTCACCAGAAACCTGTTTCCATAGTTTCATGGAGTCCTGATGACCATCAGCTCCTCACCTGTGGAGTGGAGGAGGTGGTCAGGCGTTGGGATGTTTCTTCTGGTGAATGCCTCCATGTTTATGAAAAACCTGGTCTTGGTCTGGTGTCCTGTGGATGGTTTCCAGATGGAAAATGGATATTCTCTGGTGTCAGTGACAAGAGTATCTGCATGTGGGAGTTAGATGGGAAGGAGCTGGAGTGCTGGAAAGGCCAACGAACTTTACGAATCTCTGATTTGGAGATAACCAGTGATGGGAAGCAAATTATAAGTACTTGTAGAGATAATGCTATATTACTACTTGACAGGGAAGCCAAAGTTGAGATATTGATTGAAGAGGATCAAACTATAACTTCTTTTTCATTATCAAGAGATAATAGGTTCTTGTTGGTTAATCTTCTGAACCAAGAAATCCATCTCTGGAGCATAGAAGGTGAAATCAAGCTTGTTGCTAAGTACAAAGGTCACAAACGCACCCGATTTGTTATCAGGTCTTGTTTTGGTGGACTTGAACAAGCTTTCATCGCTAGTGGTAGTGAGGATTCACAGGTAAAGAATTTGGTTTCTTCCTTCTGAGGCCTCTTCTTTTTGCTTGTGTTTCTTGTGATTAAGCATAAGGCTTATCTGTTATTTGTTCCTGTATGTTTTCTGCTGTGATTTTTTCTGTGTGAAGGGGGTGGGGTTGCGGGATATAGCTCCAATATATTCCCATTTAGATTCCACGTTGGATAACTAGAATGTAGTTGATGCAGTTTCATTAATGGCATATGAAACTGGCTTCTTGTTTATTTTTTACTTTGTTTTAATTTTAGGGTTGAACTCCTTTAGTTGCTTGCTGCCAGGGTGTGGGGTTAACCAAAATGGCAGACATAGAACTTTTTAGTTTAATACATTGTCTTGATATTGTTGTGTATCATCCTGGACTGTTGCTGTACAGTGAGGTCAATGTGATCAATGGGATTAAGAGGACATCACACAGAAGAATTGGATTCAGTACATTTATGCTATATTGCTATTAGTTGTAAAATGAGAATTCGGTTGTCATTTCCCTTTCGCTGTGCTAATTGATGGTTTTCACTGTGCAGGTTTACGTATGGCATAGAGGATCAGGGGAGCTCATAGAGGCATTGCCGGGTCATTCTGGAGCTGTTAATTGTGTCAGCTGGAATCCAACAAACACACACATGTTAGCCTCAGCCAGTGATGACCGTACAATTCGGATATGGGGCCTAAAGGAGCTAAAAGTGAAACACAGGGATGCACACAGCAATGGCGTCCATTATTGCAATGGGGGAACTTGAAAAAGACTTGAAAAGCAAATTGCTGGTTATAATTTCTCTGACCATTGCTTTTATGTAAATACCTTATCATCGTCAAAATCAGACATTCATGTCAAACAAGCATGTGGATTGTGCAGCAAGTATCTATAATAAATCTACTATTTCATTTATAATATGTTCATTCTTTTTCTTTGAATCAATTTTTGAACTTTTGTGCATGAGAAAGTTGACTTGTACTTGATAAGCCGGTTAGGACTAGTGCTTTTTTTCTTCAGGTAAGTACTTAAATACAAGGAAAAATGCTATAGAGCCAACCCAAATTGAATGGGATAAACTAGTGATGCAAGTTTCCTCTCCAACAGAGCTACGTTTGATTTATTTTATTGCTTGCTTTTCATGTTTAAATAAGCCTGTAAACCATGAAGCTTTGGTCATTAGGGGCATCCTTTATCGATTTGAGCAATAGTTGACTGGTTTATCCAAAACTGTTCTGAAGCTCTTTAGATTCTTTTTTCATTGTAAATGTGGCTTTACATCCCCATTGGAGATGCCCTGAGTACCTTAAAGAATTCTCGAGGTTTTAGTTGGCTTCTGAATATCGCAGTAAAACTTTCTGCTTGCTTCCCAACTTGTCAATTCTTCCGATCCTTTTGTTAGGAGTTTGCTTTTCCTGTATGATAACAGCGCTTGAAGAACCTCAATGCTCAGATTGTATGGATTTTAAAGATGCACAAAGACAATGTTGAGGAGCAATAATACAAACATAGCTTAAAGTCTGAATTGTGCAAGCATTATTGTTGGACAAAACATCTAGGATGGTTGAAACTTTAACCATTCATTTGTTCTCTTTATTGTCTTAGAACTGGGAAACAGTAACCAGAAAATTGGACCTCCTTCTTCAACTTTGTTGGATTACAATGACCGAAGTCACGAGAGAGAGAGAGAGAGAGAGAGAGAGAGATAAGAAACTCATTTAAAGAGGGTCCTGAATACCATGAAATATTTCAATATGCTCAAGAGTCAAAGGATACTCCAACCAGTTCCCTCAATTATAACCAACTTATAAAAAAGAAAGAAGAGAATGAAAAGAAAAAAAAAAACTACAGAGCTCAAGACAATTCACAATCTTAAGATGATTTACATATACAAACCCTCAATAAATTCTTAGGCAACACTGAAGGAAGATGCAGAGCTCTCCACAAACTTCCTTGCTCCCTTGAACCACCTCTTGTCTCCAGCTTGAGCCTTACAGATGTAAAGCTTGCCATCTTTTACTGTGGCTGTGATGAGCTGGTGCTTGCCACCTTCATCTCCATCAGCTGTCCTTGTCAACACAGACAAGTAGTAATAGGGTTTCCCATCAACCACTTGACTTGAAGATTCCAATATGTTGGCCGTGGCCACAGCGCCGGAGTCGAAACCACCCTATACCAATTCAAAGTCAAATACCATCAGAATTCACATAGTTGCCACCACTATGGATGTTATATATATTGCAAGGTCAGGCAGTCGGCATTTGCTAAAGTAACCATGCTTTTTATGGCTGCAGGTAAAAGCTATCTTCTCTATTGAGTGTCACCAAATTTTATCCGTTAAATGGTGTTCAGTATTTCATTTATTCAAACCACTTAGTGCTCTGTATTATATATCAAATTATACCTCAGAATCAGTCTTGCCAAAGTAGGCCTGTTTGCCGAGCAAATAGTCCACCTTCAAAAAGCAACATATATCAAAACTAAATTGTTAGTAATTGGCAGTATTTAAATGATGAAGGAAATGAAAACATATATATATTGCATTGTCAATGGAAAGAAGGAGAAGCTATCACACCTTGGTGAGGAATTCCGCAGGAGAGCCATAGTCAGTGATAGCTTCTTATCGGTCGGGGTGATTGTGACAGCCACGTTGCTGGTGGTGTCAAAGTTGTCCTCATATCTCAGAACTTGACCAGGGTATTCAACCTCTTTGCTTGGGTTCCATTTTGCAGGAATCGAAAGCTTGAATCCTTCTCCAACGTATGGCAAGAAGTCGGTGTTTGTCTTTGGCTTTCCAAAAACGTTGGCTGCATATGCATTTAATCATAATTTAAGTTCAATTTGATTGAGGAAAAGAATAAATGTATTATACATGGATCGTCTCATGTTGTTTAGGTTGTCAAACTGTCAATTTTTATCATATTTCTTAATTTTGTATGTTATGTTATGCGAGATTGTCAATACTAAATAATTATTCATACTGAGACTGTTCGGCAAGAGAACATTTCTTACCGGATTCACCATAAGCTGCATCAGCAGGGGAAACCTTGGAGCCAAGGGCTGCAGCTCCAATGAGGACTGTGAGAGCCAATCTCCGGGAGACGTTAACGGCGCCATCTTCTTCCTGGGCAGCCTGCTTCTGAGCCCTGCAGATCACAATCTGGTTCTGCTTGACATTCACCACTTGGCGCTGTGATGAGGAGGACCTGGCAGAAGCTGTAGTGAGTGCATGGTGGTGCAAAAAGCATGCAGTTGAGGCCATTTCCTTTCACTCACTCTCTTTGTGATTCTTGTCTGTGTATTGAGTGAAGTGGGATTGGTTTTGCGGAAGTTGAGTTGTGGTGCTGAGGAAAATTGGCTTTGGATGTGTGTTGTTTGTTTGTGTGATATGTGAAGGCAAATGGTTGGTTAATTTTTTGGATATTGGATCAGGGAAGTGGATGATGGGAAGATTAGATTTTGATGTGGGATAAGGCTGTAGGGGCTCTCATTGGTACCACGTGGCATTGTTCACATGCTGCGTCTTGTACATGTTTTATTTCAAAGTCATATGTGTTTGTCTTTGTTTGGTCATATTGATAGGCCCATTTGAGAACTGGGCCTACATAGTTATGGGCTTCCTTTGAAGAACAATAGTTGAATTGCTTAAAAATGTATGGACATTAATTTATGACCAAACATTTGTCCTCAAACTTTATGTGGGTAGGTTATATGTAACATTTGTTTCATAATATTCACGTGAATCGCATTGTCGTGTGGTATGTTCCTAGGATAATGATATATAACCGACGCATACAATAATTTTCTTGACTCATACGTGTCGACACCAAAATCAGAAATTTCTATCTACCCTAACACCGCTCATCTCATTCTGCTTGAATTAAGGCTCATATAGGATTCAATAATGTATTTCTAGGACTACAAATTGAGTGAGTGATGATAACAATTCATCATACAATTTACATTTGCAATTCCATTTCAATGGAGTGACTTATACAATGGACATACAATACATATGAAGAACTGGGAAAATATAATCCGTTGTCTAAGCCAAGATATTATGCAGGTAGGGCTTTAATGTGTTCTTATATTATATATTCACCAACTCTCTCAATATATGATTTTTTTAGGACTTTTTATTATTAAGAGGGACGATTATATACTAAATTCATACACACTATACGAATGCTAAGATTCAAACTCAAAATCTTTCATGGAGGAGGGAGCAATTACTTCAAACCATTACACTAGTGAATTTTTTATGTTATATATATATATATATATGTTAAAACACGTGTGAAAATGCATTAATGTTTTAATTTGTTAGTTGCATGCCACCTACCCACAAGATAATTGCATTAAATTTGTTTATCTGTATGAAAATGTTGAAGGCCTTGATTTTTAAGCTCCAACTTTGATTAATTGGTCAGTCAAAATACTTCTTTATTTTTCCTTGACCAGCTCATAGTAGTACTAGGAAGTCATTTCCATTTTATATGCTTAGCAAGTAAGTATTGATAATTTTATCCGAAAAAGGAAAAAAAACAGAACCAACCAGTGGAACTGTAGAAGTTTAGAATGATATAGTTTGCCAACTGCAAGTCCACGCAAGTAAATGGGCATCTGGCGGGCGTTGGACTGCGCTTGTATAAAAAGAAAACAAAGATTCCAGTCCTGCACGCCTTTTCCATTTCTATCAACTTGTACTGGAACTTCCATGCTTTCCCCGCACTGCCATCATAATTCATAATCTCCTACAAGGAAAACCCATCATCTTCTGCTTCTTCATTTTGCTCCAATCTTCTCTGATCAGGTAACCCATCTTTCATTTGGCTCTGGTTTCTGCTCCTCTGCATCTTATTACTCTTTCTCCATCTTCTTTTTATGTTGGGCTGAAATTATGTAACTTGCTGTATTTTTTTTTCTTCATGGAATTTGATGTTATGAATTGTACAAATGGAGTTGAAAAGATTTTTTTTCTTCATAGTTTCTTCTCTCTTTTCCTGAAGTGACTTTGTTATAGGCAGTTGATTTTAGTTCATATGTGAAATAAAATTTCTGGGTGATTGAAATTTGGGTAGAGTTCTGGTGTGTTTGAGTAGTGTGAATTGGAACTCTTTCTATGCTTGCGTTGATTTTGAATTTCCCAAAATTTATATCTTGGTGTTGTTGGATGGTGGGGTTGAGTCTTTGGTTGAGATACTAAAGTATCTTTACGGGATAGATAGAGCTGCTTTAATCTTCAGATTGGGATACTGGAAGGGCAAAAAATTTCATCTGAGAAGTGTTTTTGTAGGAGATAGAGTATAATGTTTTAAATTTCAGTATATTCTTTTCCTAGTTAGCTTGGAGTATCTTTTAGGAAATCTTCTGCGTCTTGCCTTTTCTTGGCATAAAAGTGTGGGTCACAGAGCCAATGAGAAATCGGTTATTTTAGCACTCTGATGTGTTCTAAGTGACAAGGACTGCCTTGTGCCTCCATGGTAATTAATATAAGTTGGAGACATGGAGGTTAACAACCACAAATTTTTATCTTCTATTGAGGCACCAGTTATGTTAGAGCTAGTGGGTATGAAAGCTGTTATTCCTGTTTGTTCTTAGTTGTTTCTGTTGAGGCAGCAATCATGTTTTGTTGTGTCGATGTGATTTGCAATATAATGTGTTTTATTTCATCTTGTATTATCTTTAACTCTTAATTTGAGGGGCCTTTTTGTACTCCTCCGTTCTCTTTTATACTTTCGCTTGGTGGTTTCAAGATTTAACCTATAATTCAAAGAAAAGAAATTTTTTGGAAGAAAAATGCTGATCTTTACAATGCTACTTGTGGTTGTGTGACCTTTCAAATTTGCTTTTGCAAGAATTTTTCTTTTTTTGAATCATCTTCATTCTTGTGGTCTACAGTTTTGGGAATGAGTCTAGATGGCTGAGAGAGCCTGGTTAGATTAGAGCAATTACTAGGAAGCCTGTTCATATGATGTACTCATTCTCTGATTCTATTATGGGTTTATAAAGGTTGAATAATGCACATGCACATATCTTTTTGCGTTAATCATGTATAACCCAAATTGACCATATGGATAAGCAATTTCCTTGTATCTGAGGCTTCAAAGTACAATGTTTTACAATAAGTGGCTTGCAGGGAAAAAAGAATTGATTTGTCCTTGCTTCCAAATAATTAATCTCATTTAGTGTTATTATGGTCCCTACTAAGTCTTTTGCATCTCCCATGTGTGTATGTTTCCTATAAAACATTTCCTGTATTGAAGCAAGCTTTCAGTGTATTCTAGTTTCTGCCATGACCAGAGTTTTGTTCTTGAAGTATAGGAACAATGCCTGAGAAAATAACTCCCGAGGATCTTTTGAACAACATTGTGGAAACATTTGCTGAAAGTAGTTCAAAACAGAAATCTGTGCCACTTTTTGGGGAAGAGACATCAAACTCAGTCACTTCTCAGTTGAACCGGCTATTTGGACGCCAGAAGCCTGTCCACCACCTTTTGGGTGGAGGCAAATGTAGGATCATTATGTTCCAATACATGCTTGAGCATTTTTTTATGCAATTAGAAGTTGTTGCTTCCGCTAATTCTCCTTGCATTGTTTCTCTTTTTATGCCTGAACTATGTAGCTGCTGATGTCTTGTTGTGGAGGAACAAAAAGATATCAGCTAGTTTTTTAACTGGTGCAACTGCTGTCTGGGTGCTCTTTGAATGGCTCAATTATCATTTCTTGACTCTTGTGGGATTTGCTTTGGTTCTTCTTATGCTTGCTCAGTTCCTTTGGTCAAATTTTTCTGGCATAATTAGCAGGTGACGTCAACATGCTCAGTTTTGAGCTTCTATTTTGCTTGGTTGGGTGATGTTGTGTACAGTAGAGCTGAATGTTGTGATCTGAGTATTGTGTTCTCCATGGTGGCAGGTCCCCATCTGAAGTACCTCGCCTTGTTGTGCCTGATAAATTATTTGTCAATATTGCCATCTCGATTGGTCATGAAATTAATCGAGCCTTGGAATTTATTCAAGATGTTGCACTTGGAGGAAATTTGAAGCAATTTATTATGGTATGTTTGGATGATTATATTCTTTTCATACATATGATTGTATATATCATATACAAAGGTGATCTGATTAAGATCCACGTTGAGGAGTTGGAAGACTTGTGCGTTGGCTGTTAGATTAGATATGAATGACCAGAATAGAACTAATCCACCCTCACTCACTATGCATCTCAACCATCTAAATTTTACCTAAAGACTGATATGCAAGTCCTCAATTTAATTTCTAGAACATCACCATATCTATGTTATGAAAAGCACTTTCTTGGCTTGTTTCACTGGTTTCTTGATATTAGCAGTAAATGCATTTTAGGCCTCAACACCCCATGCTATCATGCTTTTACTTAACGTCTTTGACAATTGTAATGAACTGTTGAGATATTATCTCAGGTTGTAGCAAGCTTGTGGGTTGCTGCAGTGATAGGAAGCTGGTGTAATTTTCTTACCGTTTTGTACATTGGTGAGAGATCCAACCACTAATAATATCGAGTCTCTTATGAACTTATTATCTGATGACCATGTGTTCTGTTGATGGTATGGTTAAAGTTTGGGATAACCATTTAGATTATTGGAGTGAATTTTTTATGGTACATAATATGGTTTTTATTAATAATATTGTTATCCTGGTATATATGGAAGAGAATTGACATAGGTCGTTGTTTATTAGGTTTTGTTGCTGCTCACACATTGCCAGTTCTGTACGAGAGATACGAAGATCAGGTCGACAACTTTGCATACCAGGTCCTCGGGCAGCTTCAACATAATTATCGGAAGCTCGATACCGGTGTCCTCAGCAGGATCCCAAAAGGAAAGGTCAATTGGAAGAAGCATGATTAGATACATTTAGCAACATAAATAATGTTTAGCCATCTCTGCAGTTGATTGGAAAATAGCATGTTCCAGCAGAGGGAAAACAAGGGGTGCAAAAACAATTAAGTATTACTGTTTATAGGGTCAGAAACTGGACTGTTGTGATTATTCCATATTAGTAAAACCGTTCAGTTATTGTGAAGGTTCAAATTCATCTTCCATTTGATCAATTCTCGTTTTGAGAAGTAACCATTGCAGAATTAGCATTAGCTTAAACCAAAACCAAGAGGTTAAAACCAGATGCAAGGATCAGTTGGGTTGAAACCATGTCAACTGGTTTCAACTTTCATTTTTCATGGAAAGAAGAACGAGGCATCTGACTCTCTTTATTGAAAATCAGGACCACATCATAGTTGGAGTGTATTTTACCATTACCCTGATGAGGAAATCTTGGGTAGTTTATGCAAATGAGTAGCATAATACATCACGGCTGAGAGTCACCCACGCATGTTAGCATATTTCTGTCCTTCCCTAAAAACATCATAACATCCATTACTCTAGTACTAGTGCAGTCCGAGTAACGCCAATACTACCACAGGCACAGGCACTTTTAATCCTTCACTCCCATTGTTACTTTTGTTTTGCCAACGTCTAACAGTTGTGTAAAAACAGGGTTTAAGTCAGAATTTTGAGATTTCAATTACTTGTGGCTAGTAATATGTAGCTATAAGTAAAGTTGAAAATTTAAAGAACAAAAGATGATGAAGTAATTGGTTAATTAACAAGCTTATCCTGATTCTTGATCGATGAAACAACTTGACAATTTGTTGGTTGTGGACCTATTGGTACACTGAAGGAAAACAAGAAAAAGCTAGCTAGACGGCCTGTAGAGCGGTATAGCTCTAAACAGTAAAGCTGTAAAGATAGCATTAAGGTCCAGAAAATCTTGGGAGAATTTTCCACGTTGTATGGCCTACCTTCAGATCAGTAAGAGATCTCAGACATGCACATATAGCTAGTAATGTTTTTGTTTATAATACTCTGCTGGAACTTTTTTAGTACAAACGATTAGGGGAAATGAACTTGCACAAATATTCATTGGATGTACGTGGGTTTCGAATCTTTGTTCATATGCGTGGAGATAAAAAAGCTCAACCAATTGAGTTACAAAGTTCAACCAACTAAACTATAACCGCTGAGAATTTTGCTGGATATTTAAATATGTGAGATTTGAGAACCTTAGGTGCTAGAGTCGGTCGAATATTTGTGAGGTAACCATGTGGTCAGCTGGTCATTACCTTTTTGTTTCTTTCTCGAGTCAGTCGAATATTTGATCAATTTAAAGAATATTTGTGTGGTAACCATGTGGTCAGCTGGTCATCACTTTTTTGTTTCTTTCTCTGACATGTGCGATTTGGTCAAGATATGTTAGATGGCAAACACAAACCAGATCTTATAATTTTGTATTTGGAACATCGACAAAATAATTAACAAGCGACAGCCTGCAGCTAGCATAAGCAGTGACTATATGTCATGTGGGATTCTCAGTAAGGCTCGGATCCAAATCTAACACAGTACTTTCACATGATGTTCAAGTACATATTGTTTGCTTCTCCTGATTAAATAGTCGAGTTGAAGTCGGCAATTAGCAAGTGGTATTGTGTATTTCTCTAATCATTGAGCATTTCCAGCAATGCAGGCTGGGCTCGGGCTGGGGGGTTTGGGTGTTGTTGGCATTTTCAGCAACAAAATAGAGCTCGGGCAAGAGGTGGGGCCAGTAGCCTGGGCTTGCCCGAGTGGGGTTTGGCCCGAGCGCTTGCTCGCAGGTTGAGCCGACGTCACAACGACATCAACATTTCGTTAAATTTTTAACGCTAGCGCGCAAAAAATTTGACGACTCGCCATGGCTCGCCAACAGATATCTTCCATGTGTCTTCTTCTGCTATCCGATCCGCTTTTCCAGATATCCAACGACACCATTTTTTCGCAATAAAAATCAAACGCCATCCCCAACGACCCTCCGCCATGTGGAAGTTTCGGCTCTCCGATCCTCTTTTCCAAAGAATCCAACGGCAGGCAATTTTTTGCCCAATAAAAAATAAAAAAAAATTTAAAAAAAATACTGAATTTTTTTTTCTATAAATACCAAACAATACTTTTCACTTTTAACACCAACTCCTCATACATTTTCTTCTCCTTCTACTATCATTCACTTTCTACTCAATTTTTTTTCACTTTCAAGTTGTTTTTTTCTCTATCATATTATGGGTTCTTCTAGTGAAACCGGAGGAGGGGCATGGAGCATGACGGAAGATGTTAGCTTGTGTAAGGCTTGGCTCCAAGTTAGTCATTGTCCCGTAACGGGCAATGAGATCAAATTCTGTCATATGTGGAAAAAAATTCATCAGAAATTTTGTGAAAGGATAATTGGTTCGACCCGTACGGATCAGGCATTATCTAGTAGATGAAAATTCTTAATAAAGAGCTGGGAAAATGGAGAGATGCCTTGACAAAAGCGATGAACAACCATAGAAGTGGGGAAAACCTTAGCAGTGAGGTAAATTATTTGTAATTTTTGTTTTATTCATTTCTATGTCATATTAAATTTTATTTAAATGTTTCTTGCAATTTATATATTTAGTTAATATTTCTTGTATTTCCAATATTAATATGAATGTTTCTTGCAATATTTATATTTTGTTTTGCATTTCTAATAAATGGTTAAAGTTTCTTGCGTTTTCATTATTTTTTTTAACACTTGTTGCATTGCCAATATTTTTTTTAAGTTTCTTGTATTTCCATATTTTTTTTTATACTTGTTGCATTGCCAATATTTTTTAAAGTTTCTTGCATTTCCATTTGTTTTTTTTTTTTTTTTGGTATAGATTATGCAAACACAAATATTTTTTTAGTGCTACTGGGTAAGGGAAAAAAAGTTTCAACCATACCCTATGTTGGGAGGTGGTGAAGAATTGTAAGAGATTCCAAATTATTCTAACGGGTCCGACGGTAGTCTTGAACGAGATGCCACTCCATGAGACACCGGCATCAGATTCACCTATCGATTCCCCGATGAGTCAAGACTCACCTATCGAAAAGAAGTCGAGACCTATTGGGAGAAAGGCGGCGAAGGCGAAGAGAGGGAGTAATTCTACCAAGAATACATCTAAATATTTGGAGGAGCTTTCAAAGATGCAAGCCATGAGAACTTAGAACGAATGGATGTTATGAGACGAAGACTTTTTCGTGACGATAGACCTAGCAACATGGATTGGTTAAATGATCAAAATCATTAAGTTAGTTTGCTTGCCTTTCATTTCATTGTACCATTAAGTTAGTTTGCTTACCTTTCATTTCATTGTATTTTTTGTTTTGTTTAAAAAAGTAGTGGTAATTCAAGTATTTTATTTTATGAGTTCTATTGATTTTCTTTTAGTGAATGAAGAAAATATTCATCAAAATTCATTTTTATTCAAAACATTCCATACATAAAAAGCAAACCACAACCAAAGCATAAAAAATAAACAAACCACAACTAAAGCATAAAAAAACAACAAAGTACAACTAAAAATACAACATAAACATAATACATTAAAAAAACATCTTCACTTCATTTCATTGTCCTTCATTGCCTTTCACCGCCCACAAATGCTCCATCAAGTCAACTTGACGGTGTTTATGAATATACGACGATTGCATCTCCGTGTAGCGCTTAATCATACGATGCATGAAACTACCGTCTCTAACTAACGGATCATGCTGCACTGGTTCTCCATCTGGCCCCATAGGTTTTTCATAAATTCGTGTTAAGACCGTGTTCATGGGATCTGGTTCATACACTTCATCAGCATCGTAATCATACTCATCTTCCACAATCATGTTGTGGAGGATGATACAAGTTATCATTATACTCCTAAGCACCTCCTCATCAAATAGACGCGCCACGCCTCTAATAATTGCCCACCGAGCTTAAAGGATACCAAAGCACCTCTTCACATCTTTTCTGTACCCATCTTGATAAGCAGCAAAAAAAATTTCCTTATGGGATCGGGAATGTGGAATTGATTTCACAAATGTTGTCCACCTCGGGTAGATACCATCAGCTAGATAATACCCGTTCTGGTAGACGGTATTATTAATTTGATATGTGATAGTTGGGCCTTCACCTCTCAGAACATCATTGAACACCGGGGATTGACCCAGGACGTTCAAATCATTTTGAGAGCCAGCAACTCCAAAGAAGACGTGCCAAACCCATGTATCAAAACCAACAACTGCTTCGAGGATGATGCTTTTCGCCCCTTCCGATTGTCATAATCCCTTGCCAAGCTTGGACAATTTTTCCATTGCCAGCATGCAATCAATACTACCAATTATCCCAGAAAATTTACGAGACTCAACTTTATGTAGAAGCCGTTGCAGGTCCTTGAGCCTAGGTCTGCGCAGGTAGTCCTTGGTGTATAGAGTTTCCATTGCATCACAAAATCGCACCAAGCTCTCCAAAATAGTGGACTTCCCCATCCTGGCAATCTCATCCACTTAATCAGCATATGACCCATACGCCAACATTCGTATCACAGTTGTGAACTTTTGCTCGTGAAGAAGCCCCAAATTTCCAGCACAATTTTTCTTTTGAACAAAGTAATCATCATAATTGCAAATATCATGCATGACTTTATTGAACAAATGAGGTTGCATTCTATATCGTGCTCGAAAATGAACATTAGAGTACAGAGATTGTGGGATAAAATAATATTTCATAAGATTCTTACCCCGAGAATGTCTATGTCTGTCCACATTCGGTGTCCGCCTTCTCGTGAAACCACGGCGGCTCTGGTTTTCTTCCTCCAAAGAAAGCAACGCCACACCAAGTTGCTCATCTAGTTCTCTCTGCGCCCTTTTACTTGCAGCTCTTCTACGCATTCTTGCTCGCCTTTCTCGCTCTTGCCTCTCCAAAACCTTTTCCATGTCGTTTGACATTGAGAATGGAGAATGAAATCTAAAATATGAGAAATGAAGATATAGAGAAGATATGGTGTGGGAGGTATGATCTGAGCCTCCGCTTTTATAGAAAAATTTAGGCAGATAGAGATGACACGTGGCGCAATTTTAGAGGGTGAAAATCTTATCTGAAATTTGAAATTCACATGAAATTTGATTTTGAAATTTATCTGGAATTTGAATTTTGAAATGTATCTAAAATTTGAAATTTATCTAAAATTTATCTGAAATTTGAAACCGAAAATTTTATCCAATATGAATAGTATTGACACGTAGGAACCTAATAATCTTATCCGGAAATATTATCCAAATTAATTGTTTAAGTGAACAAAGTTGTGAAAAAAAACAAAAAAATGAATAGTATTTGCTATGGCAAGCCTTGCACTGCTAAACACACTTTGCTAAGGCCAATTCCACCCAAGCCCGAGGGTGGGGAAAAAATTTTCATTCCAATGGAGCAGCCTAGGCCAGGGGGTGGGACCCACCAACCCGAGCTGGCTCAAGGCAAGTTCCGCCCAGTCCAAAACGCTGGGGTGACGCAGTCGACGTCACACGCGAGTTCCATTTTTTTATGGTGGTGCAATGCACGAGCCAACGGTAAAAATTTGAACCAGCGTATACGACGCCACCCAACGGGTGGAAGACACGCGGCACGCCTCCCGATTTGATTCCAAAGCTTCATCCAACGGTCGATATTTCAGAATAAAATTATGAAAAAAAATCAAATTTTTTAAAAAAAAATACTAAAAATTCTGATTTTTTTTCCTATAAATACCTATAAATACCCTTCACTTTCAACACCAATTCTCATACATTTTATTCTACTTTTACAATTACTCAACATTTTTTTCACTCTTCACTCAACATTTTCTTCACTCTTCACTCAACATTTTCATCTTTTTCACCTTGTAATTTTATTTCTTATTTTTATGGCTTCTTCTATTGAAACCGGAGGGGCGTGGAGCACCATGGAAGATGTTTCTTTGTGTGAGGCCTGGCTCCGAGTTTGTCATTGTCCCTTGACAGGCAATGAGATGAAATTTTTCCATATGTGGAAAAAATTCATGCCAATTTTGCTAAAAAATTCGGACTCGCCAGACGGAAATGGCATTGTCGAGTAGGTGGAAACTTCTCAACAAAGAGATGGCAAAATGGAGAGATGCCTTGGCAAAAGCGATAAACTTGTATAGAAGTGGGAAAAATCGTACTAACGAGGTAAGTAATTTGTAATTTTCGTTATATTAGTATAATGTCCTAATATATATATGTTGTTAATATTTATTGCATTTTCAATATTTTTTTAATATTTCTTGCATTTCAAATATTTTGTTAATATTTCTTGCATTTTCAATATGTTGTTAATATTTCTTGCATTTCCAATTGTTTCTTAATATTTCTTGCATTTTCAATATGTTGTTAATATTTATTGCATTTCCAATTGTTTCTTCATATTTCTTGCACTTCCAATTTATTTGTAAGGTTAATTGCATTTCCATTATTTTTATTTTGTTACTTGCATATCCAATATATTTTAAATAGTTATTGCATTTCCATTTTTTTGTTAAATAGCTCATTCAAGCACAGATGTGGTTCGGTGCAACCGGGGGTGGCAAAAAAAAATTCACCCATCATGAATGTTGGGAGGTGGTGAAATATTGTAAACGCTTCAATATTATTCCCATGGGTCCCGACGTTGTGTTAAACGAGACGCCTCTCCGTGATGCAACGACATCGGATTCACCTCTCGATTCCCCTATGAGTGAAGACTCACCCATCCAAAAGGAACCGAGGCCCATTGGCCGAAAGGCTGCGAAGGCAAGCGGGTAATTCAAGCAATCATAATTCAAAGTTTTTGGAGGAAATTGCAAGGCAAAACGCCATAAGAATTGAAATGGAGCAAAACGCCAAGATATGGAAGTGGCAATTCAAGTCGAGTGTGCACGAGAAAATGAGTATTTGCTCAAAAAAGATATGGAGAAGACGGATCGGGAAACTATGGCAATGGATACAAGCCATATGTCCCCTGATACAAAACAATATTGGAAGCTAGAACGAAGGGATGTTATGAGAAGAAGACTTTTCCAGGATGATGGGCCTAGCAACACGGATTAGTTAAATGATCAAAACCATTAAATTAGTTGGCATACCTTTTATGTATTTTTATTTTTCTTGTTTTCTATTAAAGTTGGTGTACTTCATGTTTTTTATTTTAGTAGTAGTAATTCTTAATGACTTGTATTGGATTTCTTTATTTAATAAACAAAGCATTCAATAAAAGATAATTTTATTCAACATATTCCATACATCAAACAAAACATAATTATAAATTAAAACAAAAACTACAAACAAGGCACAATAATAAATAAAAAAATAACACAACCAAACCATAAGCAATACTAAACAACACAACCAAAACATAAGTAAATAAAACATAACCAAAGCATCTATGCTCCATCATTCATCTTCATTCCCTTTCACCGTCCATATATGCTCTATCAAGTCAAGTTGACGGCTTTCATGAATATACGAAGATTACATCTCTGTATATCGATCTATCATCCGGGTCATCATATGATCGTCCCTCACCAACGGTTCCGGCTCAAATGGTTCTCCATTTGGCCCCATGGGCCTTTCATAAATCCGGGTCAAGGCCGTGTTTATTGGATCCGGTTCATAGACCTCTCCAGCATCATAATCGTACTCATCCTCCACAATCATATTATGGAGGATGATGTAAGTCATCATAATACTTCGAAGGATCTCCTCATCAAACATACGGGCCGCACCTCGAACAATCAACCATCGAGCTTGAAAGATGCCAAACACCTTTCGACATCTTTCCGTATCCTTCTTGATAAGTAGCAAATAATTTTGCTTATGAGATCGGGATTCGAATGGATTTGACAAATGTGGTCCACCTTGGGTAGATACCGTCAGCTAGATAATACCCCGTCTGTAGACTGTATTGTTGACTTGATAGGTAATATTGGGGCATTGGCGGTCAAAACATCGTTGAAGACCGGAGATTGACCCAGGACGTTGAGGTCATTTTGGGCTCCGGAAACTCCAAGAATGCATGCCAAACCCATGTGTCGAAGCCAGCAACGGCTTCGTGATGATACTTTTGTGCCTTTTCTATTTTCGTAATCACCTTGCCAGGCAGTTGGGCAATTCTTCCATTTCCAATGCATGCAGTCGATACTACCAATCATTCCTAGAAATCCTCGAGCTTCGGCTTTTTGTAGAAGCCGTTGGAGGTCCTTGGGAGTAGGTCTACGCAGGTAGTCCCTAGTGTACAGATTTTCAACTGCATCACAAAATCTTACCAAAGCCTCCAACGTAGTGGACTTCCCCATTCGGGCAACCTCATCCACCTGATCAGCAGATGCTCCATACGCCAACATGATAATAAATTGTAAGCTTTTACTCCTAAGAAGGCCCGTAACCCCAAGTAGCATCACACTTTTGAACAAAGTATGCATCATAATTGCAAATATCATGCATGACTTTATTGAACAAATGGGTTTGCATTCTAAATCGCCTTCGAAAATCAACATCAGAGTACAAAGCGTTGGGATAAAATAATCTTCCAAAAGATTCTTACCCGAGAATGCCTATGTCTGTCACATTCCGCCATTACGTCGACTTGTGAACCACTACGCGACCTTGGTTCTCTTCCTCTTCCATTGCCACTGCTATGAG
Organism: Prunus mume; assembly: GCF_029339155.1. NCBI lineage: Eukaryota > Viridiplantae > Streptophyta > Magnoliopsida > Rosales > Rosaceae > Prunus > Prunus mume. Next base: position 24,983,721 of record NC_142701.1, on the reverse strand, counting down.
AACTTGTTCATCAACTTGCCTCTGCAACTCATTGATTTCATCGGCTCTACGCTTTCTCTCCTTTCTTTCTCTCTCTTGCCTCTCCAAGCATCTCCTATATTCTTCCATTGAGAATGAATGGAGTATGAATTCTAAACTTTAAGAAATGAAAATATTGAAAGATGTGGTGTGAGAGGTATGAGGTGAGCCTCTGGTTTTATAGAAAAATTTGGCAAGATAGAGATGCCACGTGGCTTGATTTGATTGGATGAAAATCTTATCTGAAATTTGAAATTCATCCGAAATTTGAACCCAAATTTATCTGAATTTGATTTTGAAATTCTTCCAAATTTGAATTTTGAAATTCATTCAAATTTGAACTCAAAAATTTATCTGAATTTTGAATTTTGAAATTCATCCAAATTTGAACCAAAAATCTTATCCCGAAATTTTATCCGATTATGAATAGTCTTGACACGTAGGAACCCGTAAATCTTATCCGAAAATATTATCCAAATTAATTATTGAGGTAAAAAATTGTGAATAAAACAAAAAATGAATAGTAATCGCCTTAGCAAGAGCAACGGTGGAAACACAAAATTGGATTTGCAGGCAACCACTATTCACGTGAATAGTAGCGCCTAGCTCCCCTTGCCATGGCTAAGAGCAAGTCCAAAGAAAGACACCTGAGGGAGGGGGAAAACAAAATCCGCTTTCACCATGCGGCCCGGGCCCGGTGTGGGACCCACCAACCCGGCCGCCCAAGGCAACTCTCGCCCCAGTCCAAAACTCGTGGAGGTGACATCATGACGACGCTGGGGTGATGTCGCACGCGTGCTATTCAATTTTTTACATGGCGCGTGCAATGCACGCGCCAACGGTAAAAATTTGAACCGCGCACGCCGACGTCAATGGACGCCACCACAACGGTGGAAGCCACGTGGCAGTCCCCTCAAGGCTCCGATTTGATTCCAAATTTTAATCCAACGGTGGCGATTTTTGGACAATAAAATTATGAAAAAAAATCGAAATTTTTTTTAAAAAATACTAAAAAATCCTAAAAAATTCTGATTTTTTTTCCTATAAATACCTATAAATACCCTTCACTTTCAACACCAATTCTCATACATTTTATTCTACTTCTACAATTACTCAACATATTTTTCACTCTTCACTCAACATTTTCTTCACTCTTCACTCAACATTTTCATCTCTTTCACCTTGTAATTTTAGTTATTATTTTTATGGCTTCTTCTATTGAAACCGGAGGGGCGTGGAGCACCATGGAAGATGTTTCTTTGTGTGAGGTTTGGCTCCGAGTTTGTCATTGTCCCTTGTCAGGCAATGAGATGAAATTTTTCCATATGTGGAAAAAAATTCATGCCGATTTTTAAAAAATTCCGGACTCCACTCGTACGGAAATGGCATTGTCGAGTAGGTGGAAACTTCTCAACAAAGAGATGGCAAAATGGAGAGATGCCTTGGCAAAAGCGATGAATTTGTATAGAAGTGGGGAAAATCGTACTAACGAAGTAAGTATTTTGTAATTTTCGTAATCATTAAGTTTAATGTCCTTATATATATATGTTGTTAATATTTATTGCATTGTCAATATTTTGTTAATATTTCTTGCATTTCAAATATTTTGTTAATATTTCTTGCATTTTCAATATGTTGTTAATATTTATTGCATTTGAAATATTTTGTTAATATTTCTTGCATTTTCAATATGTTGTTAATATTTATTGCATTTCCAATTGTTTCTTCATATTTCTTGCACTTCCAATTTATTTGTAAGGTTAATTGCATTTCCATTATTTTTATTTTGTTACTTGCATATCCAATATATCTTAAATAGTTATTGCATTTCCATTTTTTTGTTAAATAGCTCATTCAAGCACAGATGTGGTTCGGTGCAACCGGGTGGCAAAAAAAAATTCACCCATCATGAATGTTGGGAGGTGGTGAAACACTGTAAACGCTTCAATATTATTCCAACGGGTCCCGACGTTGTGTTAAACGAGACGCCTCTCCGTGATGCAACGACATCGGATTCACCTCTCGATTCCCCTATGAGTGAAGACTCACCCATCCAAAAGGAACCGAGGCCCATTGGCCGAAAGGGTGCGAAGGCAAAGAAAACGGGTAATTCAAGCAATCATAATTCAAAGTTTTTGGAGGAAATTGCAAGGCAAAACGGCATAAGACTTGAATTGGAGCAAAAACGCCAAGAAATGGAGGTGGCAATTCAAGCCGAGTGTGCACTAGAAAAGGAGTATTTGCAAAAAAGATATGGAGAAGACGGATCGGGAAACTATGGCGATGGATACAAGCCATATGTCCCCTGATACAAAACAATATTGGAAGCTAGAACGAAGGGATGTTATGAGAAGAAGACTTTTCCAGGATGATGGGCCTAGCAACACGGATTGGTTAAATGATCAAAACCATTAAATTAGTTGGCATACATTTTATGTATTTTTAATTTTCTTGTTTTCTATTAAAGTTGGTGTACTTCATGTTTTTTATTTTAGTAGTAGTAATTTTAATGACTTGTATTGGATTTCTTTATTTAATAAACAAAGCTTTTAATAAAAGACAATTTTATTCAACATATTCCATACATCAAACACAACATAATTCAAATCAAAACAAAAACTAGAAACAAGGCACAATAATAAATAAAAAAACAACACAACCAAACCATGAGCAATACTAAACAACACAACCAAAACATAAGGCCTAAAACATAACCAAAGCATCTATGCTCCATCATTCATCTTCATTCCCTTTCACCGTCCATAAATGCTCTATCAAGTCAAGTTGACGGCTTTCATGAATATAGGAAGATTGCATCTCTGTATATCGATCTATCATCCGGGTCATCATACGATCGTCTCTCACCAACGGTTCCAGCTCAAACGGTTCTCCATTTGGCCCCATGGGCCTTTCATAAATCCGGGTCAAGGCCGTGTTTATTGGATCCGGTTCATAGACCTCTCCAACATCATAATCGTACTCATCCTCCACAATCATATTATGGAGGATGATGCAAGTCATCATAATGCTCCGGAGGATCTCCTGATCAAACAAACGAGCCGCACCTCGAATAATCAACCATCGAGCTTGAAGGATGCCAAAACACCTTTCGACATCTTTCCTGTATCCTTCTTGATAAGTAGCAAATAATTTTTGCTTATGGGATCGGGGATTCGAAATGGATTTGACAAATGTGGTCCACCTTGGGTAGATACCGTCAGCTAGATAATACCCCGTCTGGTAGACTGTATTGTTGACTTCATAGGTAATATTGGGGCCTTGGCCGCTCAAAACATCGTTGAAGACCGGAGATTGACCAGGACGTTGAGGTCATTTTGGGCCCGGCAACTCCAAAGAAAGCATGCCAAACCCATGTGTCGGCCAGCAACGGCTTCGGATGATACTTTTTGTGCCTTTCCTATTTCGTAATCACCTTGCTTGGGCAATTCTTCCATTGCCAATGCATGCAATCGATGCTACCAATCATTCCCCGAAATCTCGAGCTCGGCTTTTGTAGAAGCCGTTGGAGGTCCCGGGATTAGGTCTACGCAGTAGTCCCTAGTGTACAAGTTTTCAACTGCATCACAAAATCTTACCAAAGCCTCCAACGAGTGGACTTCCATTCGGGCAACCTCATCCACCGATCAGCAGATGCTCCATACGCCAACATGCGTATAACAGCTGTAAGCTTTTGCTCCGGCAGAAGGCCCAAAACCCCAGTAGCATCACACTTTTGAACAAAATATGCATCATAATTGCAAATATCATGCATGATTTTATTGAACAAGTGGGGTTGCATTCTAAATCGCCTTCGAAAATCAACATCATTGTACAAAGCAGTTGGGATAAAATAATCTTCCAAAAGATTCTTACCCCGAGAATGCCTATGTCTGTTTCACATTCCCGACGGCCGACTTGTGAACCACGGCGGCGACCTTGGTTCTCTTCCTCTTCCATTGCCACTGCTATGAGAACTTGTTCATCAACTTGCCTCTGCAACTCATTCATTTCATCGGCTCTACATTTTCTCTCCTTTCTTTCTCTCTCATGCCTCTCCAAGCATCTCCTATATTCTTCCATTGAGAATGAATGGAGTATGAATGCTAAACTCTAAGAAATGAAAATATTGAAAGATGTGGTGTGAGAGGTATGAGGTGAGCCTTTGGTTTTATAGAAAAATTTGCAAGATAAAGATGCCACGTGGCTTGATTTCATTGGATGAAAATCTTATCGAAATTTGAAATTCATCCGAAATTTGAACCAAATTTTATCTGAAATTTGAATTTTGAAATTCATCCGAAATTTGAACCTAAATGTATCTGAAATTTGATTTTTGAAATTCATCCGAAATTTGAATTTTGAAATTCATTCGAAATTTGAACCAAAAATTTATCTGAAATTTGAATTTTGAAATTCATCCAAATTTGAACCAAAAAATCTTATCCCGAAATTTTATCTGATTATGAATAGTCTTGACACGTAGGAACCCGTAAATCTTATCCGAAAATATTATCCACATTAATTATTAAGGTAAATAAAATTGTGAATAAAACAAAAAAATGAATAGTAATTGCCCTTAGCTAGGGCAATGGGTGGAAACACAAAATTCTGATTTTGCAAGGGCAACCACTATTCACGTGAATAGTGACTGCTCTAGCTCCCCTGCCATGGCTAAGGGCAATATGGTGGAGTTGCTCTAAGGGCAAATGGGTGGAGTTGCTCTAAGGGGTAGGCAGCCACTATTCATGTGAATAGTAGCTACCCTAGGACTCCCCTTGCCATGGCAAGGCTAACTGGTTGAAGTACTCTTAATCTATAGACCAAACTTAAAAACAACTGTATTTTATTTTTAAACTCTTTGCATTAATTATAACTGGGGCAAATCTATATCGACATCAATATCGAGCTATCGATAGCATTATAAATAATCGATATAGCGTCTCGATATGAATCCCACCTTAGCTAAATCATGAGTGCAGAGCATATGCACTTATAATTAGTTAGAGCTAGACTTCCTAAATCATGCATGAACATGTTTAATTAACAGTGATTGGCCTGCAGGTTTCACAAAACATCTGTGGCTGTAGAATGAAGTACGTTGCATCTATAAAAGTCGTATGTGTATTATTTCCAAGGCGATATCGATTGCATGGACGGTTATGAATAAAAGAGGACCAAAAATATCAAGATATACATACACCCTGCATATATATAGAAATGTATATATAATATATATAGAGCCACCTGTGTTCGTGGAGTGGACATGAGGAGAGAGCTCGAGAGAGCGTGCATGGACTGCTGATTCCATGCTTGGAATGTGCAATGCAGCCACCTTCCATGAGTTTAGCTCACGTAGTGGGCCCTCACGTGCCTTTTGGCACAAATGTGTGGAGCTAGCTTAATATATTTATATCATCTCCCTTTCTCTCCTTTTCACTCATTATACATACAAGATTCTCTCTGAATGCCTTCTCATAATCCTCAAGAGGCATGCAACATGTATATAATACACACACATCTTCTTTGAATGTTTATTTTCCAAAAGGAAAAGAAAAAGTTTTGGAATTTCAAGTTGAGAACTGTCATTGGATGATATGTATATATAATCTTAATCACTCAGAGGTTATTAGAAGGTTCTATAGAGGGCAGGGAAACGTTTGAAAGATTGATGTATATACGGCGATATATTCGTGTCTGCAAACGCATGTATGTCTGAAAGACGTATACTCGTGTCTGCAGGCGCATGTATATATACCTACATATCAGCTACTATCTCTCCTGTGCATGTACAGCACCATAGACATGTATTGGGCATCAATTACAAGCTAATCTCTTTTAGAATCGAACATGGCTTGGACACACACCTTCACATATATGTATACATCTGTTGCTGTTTATTTTTCCATACATATGAATTATGATTCAAACACACAAAATATTATGTTGTGAAATATTGAAATCCTCATTTTTAAAAACTAGAAGAAAACTTAGCAATTGCCTTTTTCTTTTTGATGCATGTATATATGTATATATTGGTATTAACCCTTAAAACTAGAGATTGCTCGGTTCACATCTTTAATGCGATGATGATACCAAAACTTGAATTTGGTGTATTATATATAAAGTAGTGATGTTTAACAAATACATTAAACTTATGCATATACATACACACACATATGTATATCTATCTAAATATGGTACACGGATGCATATATATATATATATATATATATATATAGTTGTCGATACATTTTTGTAGATATCTACAATATCAATCCGCATATCCACAATCTTATTTTTAGTTAAAGACATGATATCTTATGTATGTGAAGCTAATATCTCCTGCTTAGGGGCGGAGCTAGAATTGTAAGATTTTTTTGGGGGTGGCGGCAGTTAGATAGAAAACACAAGTATATCAAATACATATAAGTAGGGGTGGTTGCGGTTCGGTAACTGTGAATTTTTGCCCAAACCGCAAACTCGACCGACTATTTGTGGTATAGTAATTTTTTAAAACCGCAAACCGACCACTTAACCACAAAAAGCGGTCGGTTACCATGAATTAGCAGTTTAAAACCGTAAGTTCTTTTTGTGTCATAAAAATCCAATTTTCCACATTTTAGGCTAAGCCTTTTGAGTTCAAGCATAATTTAACCCTAAAATATAAATTTACAACCTAAATAAATAAATTTACAACCTCAACTTCTCAAGCATTCACAACCTAAAGAAAATTAAAGTTAAAATTCCAAGCATTCCAATTAAAGTTAAACTTCTCAAGCATTCCAATTGCAAATCCTTTAAAGTTACAAGCCAAAATGAAAATGCAATGCAAAATGAATTAAAGTTATAACCCAAATGAAAAATTCAATTCAAAGTTAATTAAAGTTACAAACTAAAAGGAAAATGCGATGCACCAATGTTATAAACTCAAATGTTGGTGGTGGTGAGTGGATTTGAAGAATCCCGTTGTGTTGTTTGAGCACCAATGCTATCTATAAAATGCAATTTAAAAATAAAAATAAAAATATAGTCGCAGTTTGCGGTAACCTCAAGTTTTGAAAATCAAATATCATAACCGCAACCGCAAATGCGGTTCGGTTCTTCATACTGCAAATACGGTTTGGTTTCCCACGATTGCGGTAAATTGTCGGTTGGTTTTTTCGGTTTTTCGGTCTAAAATACCACCCCTACATATAAGTGTTCAAAACACATGTTAGAACTAAATTTTTCAAAATTAGTCATGTCTAATTATCTTTAAAGGGGCCATTAATTAAAATTACAAGTTGTCTATTAGTAAGTTGTAAGGAATCAAAAAAATGGGGGGCTTAGGGCCACTCCTGGCATAGGAGTGGCTCCGCCACTGCTCCTGCGTCTTATCTTTATGAGTCTATAAATGGGGTAAGGACTTGAGTTTCATGAATTAAAAACCACTAATTGATTTCTCAAATATACAGATATATCGATCTTTCGCTCATTTCTATTCCCAAATGGTGATTTTTACCAGCAAGAAACCTGACTTTTCCAAGTTGGTTATGAATGAGGACCAAGTCCCAACTCTCTCTCTTTATACAGAAAATGATGGGGACGATGATGATGACGACGATGATGGAGGAGATGTGGCGCCAGCAGCATAGTTATCATAGATTCATAGTGTTTATGAATAAGAGTGGCTTAAGCTTTGATACTTTCATCAACTTGAGCTGAACAGAACATTTGGCAATATATAAATATATATATATATATATTATATAGTAAAGAATCAGCTGCATGTTATGAATTTATATTCATAGGGCAACTATTTTGTAGCATACCATAATATTAGAAGGTGTATGCATGTAATTTAAATAAGCAAAAGATACCTCCGGTGTGCTTATATAGTCATACGCACCAGAGCCATCTGAGAAAAAAGAAGAAGAAGAAGAAGAAGAAGAAGAAGAAGAAGAAAAATTCAGGTGTCTATGTTTTACGACTTTTGGTTGTCTGGGGTGCTCTTCCCTTATATCATCCTCATCATGAGTCGGGGACAGCTTCTTTTTATTTTGAAAAGGGCCGGAAAGAGAAAAATATATATTACTTGTATATGATTACTGAGATCATGTATGGCAGCTGCTGCAATATTAAATTTTAATAATAATTAGTGATATCTACTTATTCGGAGTACGTAATATCAATCTCTCTCTCTCTCTCTATTAATTATGTCTATCTCCCCGTAAGTCCATCCATTAATATATCATAGCAATTGAAGAACATGGAAATATATCTTTTAAAGGATTTCTTTATGGAGTTAATTATCTTCTTGATCATTTCAATTTCCCCCTTTCTGTTTTGTATTATGCTCAAGCAGAGTTTAGAAAATGTAAGTACTGTGTTTTTTCCTTCTTAATTATATTTGGTTGTCTTGTCTGCTAGGGTTTTTCTGATTTCTTGGGTTTATTTTTCTTGAAATAGTTTGAAATATGTGAGGTTTGGCGCTTGATAGATTCAGGTTCACTTGTTTTGCAGCGATCGTCATTCGCTACCTTTCGTTACATTAAGTTCATTTCGAAATTTGAGATAAATAAGGTATTGATTTTTTTTTTTTTTTTTTTGGAGAATTGCTGAAATTTTAATTTGAGGGTTGTGAATCTGTGATCATAACTTCAGCTTCGAGAACAATGGCTAGAGGAGCTTGAGTACGTTTATTGCTTTAGACAAAGTGTTTCTCTACACTTTGCCATATTGGCCAGCTGGGAATATTGAAAACAAGTTGAAGAAAGTGCTTGCCTTGCTTTCCTTTTGTCTGCATCAAAAGGGTAATTAAATTTTCTTCCTTTTATGACTGCATAGCTGCATAGTTGCATAGCCTGGTCCTTTTTTTTATGTATTCTGAAATTCGTTGAATGTATGCATACTTTGTGTTTGGTCGCGCACACTTGTACTAATAATATGCTAAGGTGCAGCTTGTTATGCTTGTTCTTTTCAACTATTCTGTGAGCCGATAAATAATAGTTCATTATTTGTTGCTTCACTATGCCAATATTGCTTGAGGTGAGTTACCTCAAGCAAGAGCATGATCTTGGACTGCAAATTTTCATGGTTATTAAGTTTGTAGGTCATTTTAGACCATTAAATAGACATAAAAAGATCTAAAATTTCTGTTATGTGAAGAATTATGTCTCTAAATTTCTGTTATGTGATGATTCATGCGATAGGATTAGTGAGCTTCCAAGAAATACTATTGTCATTCAGGTATTTGGGTTGGATATTGCTCCTTGTTTTTGTTGTCTTTTGCACTTTACAGTAATTTGAGTACATTTTTATCTTCTATCCAAGCTCAGAAAGCAGAGAGGGATGCTCTAGATTTATAGAGTTTGGTTAAAAGTTATAACATGAATTGAAGTTTTAATTGTAGTTGATGTGAGTTCCAAGTTGATGAAATAATATATTGGTCTATTATCTCTCATCTTTTGCAGTGGGAGAAGGGAAATAGCACATACACCCAACAACAACTTGATGAAGTGAGAAATGAATGGCCAGAATTTGTGAGTCATCTCATGTACTAGCTATGTAGTTACCTAGTCACTATTTTGTGAGTTTTGGCTATGGATAGTTAGCCTACCTATATGTAGTCATCAGGAGTAACGGTATATGTTGTATAGATGTGGTAGGGTTTTGAACTATGACAGAATTGTTAAAGTAAGATGTATCTTAAGCTTTTATGAAAAATGCAGGTTTTTGAGTCTGAATAGTCCATTTGGACCTCATTATCCAGGTTGTATGTAAACATGGGAGTGGGTTTCTTGTTCCACAAAGGTATAAATCATCTTCCCAATAAGCAAATCCAAAATAAAACTGCGATTTAGCTTAAAACAGCGACATAGAAACAAGGATGGCATGCCAAATTTATTTTAAACATAGACGTAGTAAGTAGAGAACTACGTCCATTTTTATTATCAAATTGACGTTGTAAGATTCATACTACGTCTATTGTTTCAAAGAAATCGACGTCGTAAGACACATACCATGTCCAATTTCTTAAAGCCATAGACATGGTACAACCGATACCACATCGCTTCTCAAGTAATACTCGACTTAGATGTTATTCAAAATGTCTATTTTATTTATAAAAAAACGACGTGGGATAATATTTCCGATGATGCTTTTTAAGATATAAAGATGTAGAATGTTGTTTCAAAGTTCGATTTTTCTTCCAATGGAACTTGAACGACGTCGCTTTTGGACAAAAAGTAACACGGATTAATATATTCCATGGCGGTGAATCACCATCGTGGTTAAGGTTTCTAAAGCATATTGGTAAAGTAGAGGTCACTTTTTCACCTTGAACCACAATGGTTTTCCACCATTGTTTTCAATTTTTGGCATAGTGTATACTGCCTCGATCATCATCGTACCGATTAGTAACACCAAAAATACATCAAGAACTTGTAGGAGAAAATTAACCTAGCTATATTTCAGAGTCTGAAGAAAGAAGAATAAGATAATCTAATCTTAATACAGTACATTGCTTTTGTTATTATATGCCCTTTTCTTTTACATATAACAACTAGCTAAGGCAATATCTAATCTTTATGACACTTGCTATCATCCTATCATAATGCTCTAACAGAATCTAAGTTTATTTTATTTTATTTTTTCACATGAAACTTACAATAACTTGAGATATCTAAACACATCATTCCACCTCATCCATCTCATACCATTTGAACAAAAGTATTTGTGGGTTGATTAACCATATCTCATAATAAGAATATATATATATATATATGTGTGCATAAAAATGAAGTGTCAATAAGAATGTCACAAAAAAATTTGGTGACTAGCTAGGATTGTATTGGATTGGATATGTTGTTAAAGGAGGAAATGAAGGTCGGTGAATGATTTTCTATTCTGGGGACGATTAGGAGGGATAATTTATAAAATGTTGCTATTCTACCATTTTGTGGGGATTATGGGATAAGTTTTCTTTATCTTTTTTAAATTTTTGTGATGACCTTTTTTATTGAGATGAGCGATAATTAACATACTAAACTCACACACACTACACGAATACTAGTAGTCGAACCCAAGACCTTTTTTTTTAAGGGGAGCATTTGCTCTAAACCACTACTAATCGGTCTTTTACAGATAAGTTTTCTTCATGAGTAATCCATTTTTTACCTTCAACATGATCATGGGTTTTTCATTTCTTCCTTAACATGTTTGAAATATAGAGAATTATCATATTCAGCCCATGCTAACACCAAACGAGCCCAAAGTTTCACCCAAAAAGAAATTGGTATTGATTTCCAAAGACAAATTTGAGTAAGTTGGGTTCAATCTCCAAAATACAAACCAAAATGAATATTTTAGAAAAAGGTATCCAGCGTGGCAGACGAGCTGGAGGTGACAGTAGAGCCTGAGAGCGTGCATGGACTGTTGATCCCACATACCGAATGTGCAGCGCAGGCACTTGCCATGAGCTTAGCATACGTCGACAGACCTACATCCCACTAGGAAAACGTATGGAGGGCAGCCCTGCCATGTCATCGCTCCCTCCTGTTGGCGCCAAATTTCGCTGCCCTTTTCATGTCAACGTGTCCAATATCAAGATCTCAAACAAATTACAGAGATCGCAGAAGAAAGCAACATGTCTGTTGGAAAGGATATGGAATAAGAATTTGCATATGCTAATATGATGATATTATCCCTTTCCCTATTATAAATATGCAGACATGTACTGGTGCAGTCTGCAACTAGCTTCCGTATACACTGCATGCTTATTAAATTTCTTTGGTCAATTTCTTAGGTCAGCAGGTCCCTTTTTTTTCTTTTCTATCTAAACTCTATTTTATATATGTCAGTTGCAATGGTGAGTGTCAATAGCAAACAGTTACTTGCTGCTTCCAAGTTGGTTTTTAAGGAGGAGGAGCTGTCCAAGACACAGTTTCATGTTCACCGGAAGAATGATTGGGATGATGATGATGACGACGATGACGATGATGCAGGCAGTGTTGCGCCAGCCGCATAGCTATATATATGTTTATTGGCATTGAGAGAATTTGAGGCACTTCCCAGCCTCCTAGGAGTGCGCTTTGGCACTAGTTGAACAATGTTGAGCTTTGGCACTAGTTGTCTCAGTTAAAGATTGTTTTTTGTTTTTAAGGTTTCAAATCGAGTACTATTAGAACAAAAGAGAAAAACAAGTTTTTCGACTCTCTCAGCTTGTCTTGTTTTTAATAGTACGTTGACAATGTTAATCTAAGCTTAAGTTCATTACAAAATCCGAACTTATCTGCTTGTCTTGTTTTTTAAGTTTCTCGACTCTCTCTGCTTGTCTTGTTTTTTAAGTTTCTAATGTATAGGGCCAACAATATAATAAGCCACTTCATTTTGAAGGGCCGAATAACCATGCATATTCTGAGTCTGATGAGGCAAGAAAGCTCAGCAAGACTAAGATATTTTATCAAAGAATCTCAGTATATAGATACGAGATAGTGATTGGTATAATAATTATAACCTTATCACCGACCAATGTTATTTCGAAAGATATATGTGTGCGATCGCGCCTGTTGTGGTAGGTACACTAATCCGTATTGCAATGAGTCTAGCTACTCTTCGTCAATAATTAAATCACCATTAGTTTGTCTTTCAAATGGTAGCTTGTTCAACTCAGAAATATAGCATGAAAGATCATTCATTGAAAGGTCATTTTAAATACCAAGCTATGGGCACAATTATATTTTTCATGTATACTCTAACCACAACCTATATGTCTAATTCCAATATGACCAATTAGATTACCACTGACAGAAACAAAATGACAATGCCTTGCCTACTCAACTAATTGGGGTCTAAATTTCATAAAGATTCTTGGCCGGGTTAGAATTTCTGATATGTTTCCATTCCGAAAAGAAAATGAAGTTTTTATAACGAGAGGCTATGTTGAGGGGTTACAATGAGAAGATTCAATCCAATAGTTCAATAATAACTCTACACTAGATTAGACGGCTACGAAGGACCCACCCCCTCTTTATAACCCTCTAGCCTTCCTGCACACGAGCGGCAAGAAATGGGCTTCACATTGTACGCATGATCCAGTTTTTCTCCATCTTCTTTTAATGTTGCCCCGTTAATTATAGTGAGAACTGGGTTTCTGTTACATTACACAAGGTATAGAAGGGCCCAATTGACATTTCCTAAATGAGCAACTGAATCTGACCGTTAATCTCGGGGATCGAACAGTAATCCTGTTACTAAATCCTGCAGCTTACCTTAGAAAATCCAGACCCAATTTGTCTTTTTTAGGTCGCTCGGCAGGCAAAAGTATCGTCAAATCAGACAATGTGATCTCTGTTTCATCACTCGACGCTGATGGTTCATACAAATCCAGCCGTCCTCGTCCTCAGTTTCTGGGACCTGGAAAGAGCAGCTGACGTGTACCTTCTGAGGACCATGTTTCTCCTCACTCTTTTTAGCCCACCAAATGGTTTGGTCTCTACTGTTCAATTCAATCTTCCATGCTGCTTCAACCAATACCAACTATCTCTTTCCTCATTTGAGTCACTTCTCTTTGACAAGTTCATTAATTTCACAAGTCTTTGTCTCTGCATTTCCAAAATTCTTGGGGGGCTTCTGCCAGAATTCTGGCAATTTAGTTCTGTTTTGAGCTGAAACTTCTTCAATATCAGCAACCCATTTCTTGTTTTAGATTGTTTTCTTTTTTCTTGAACTCAGCAGCTCCAGGGAAAGGAATCATGGCTATGCATGTTAGCAGTGCATGCTTTTCTGTTTTTAGTCACAGGAGAGTTCATAAGATTAGAGCTGTTGCTTCTGAAAATGTGACCACAGAGGATGATAAGGTGAAACTGGGGGGTTCTGATTTGAAGGTGACAAGGCTTGGGATTGGAGCTTGGTCATGGGGGGACACCAGTTATTGGAACAACTTCGAATGGGATGGTAAGTTGCAGAAATAATTGAAAAACTGAGAATCCCTTTTCAAATTGATGCTTTATTTTGGTTATAATTGTGGGTATATTTGTTTCAGATGAATTTTTCAGAGTGTTTGAGACTTTTATGTCTTTCCATGTTCACTTTTATCACTTGGGGAAGTGTTTTTAATTTTGCTTAACTTTTTACACCTGCAATTACAATGTAAAGCCATCATCAGCTTCAAATTGTACATGAGAGGAAGTGAGCTATATTTGTATGATTCAACTTTATGCAATGGAAATTCTTGTTGGTTGTTTGATGGGTTTTTTAGGTGGGGCAATAAATCTTAAAATTCAATATCTTTCTGAATTGGTTGTATTGGCAGCCTTGTTGTTAAGATTATGAAATGCTTAGGTATATTGGAAAGTGGAAATTATTCAATTGTGTTCAATATGGCAATATGTTTTGTGTAACTTGCAGATAGGAAGATGAAGGCTGCTAAGTCTGCTTTTGATGTCAGTGTTGATGCTGGTATAACCTTCTTTGATACTGCTGAAGTTTATGGCTCCAGGGTAGGAAAAGCGCCTTATATGTCCTTTGTTCCTCTCAAACAGATGCCATAAAGTTCTATCAGTGTAAACAAAAATTTACTGTTCATTTTTGCAGGCTTCTTTTGGTGCTATAAATTCTGAAACTCTTCTAGGAAGGTACGTACTGGGATATATATATATATATATATATTTTATAGTGGCTCATTCTACTTTCTAGTCTACAAAGAGCAAGGCTAATCATGGTTAATTTCTGTATTTTGAGAACATTAGTTATATAGCTTCCACTGAATTTTATACAGATTTGTCAAGGAAAGGAAAGAAAAGGATCCAGGATTGGAGGTTGCTATTGCAACCAAATTTGCAGCTCTGCCATGGAGGCTGGGTCGTCAGAGTGTCATTGCTGCCCTTAAGGATTCCCTCGGTCGCCTTGGAGTTTCTTCAGTAGAACTGTATCAACTCCATTGGTATGTCCTTTAAGTCAGAGTGTCATTCTGCTAATGTAACTACAATAACTAATCAAGTGTTTTGTGTTGATTTTCAGGCCTGGAATATGGGGAAATGAAGGTTATTTATATATAACACCATTTTTTCATAGAATAATTCTCTGTCTAGCTAATGTAAATAGATGGCTATATATAATAATCACCTTTTGTTTCTAAAGAGGCATCTCTGGAAAAATCATATTTCAGGGTATCTTGATGGTCTTGGAGATGCTGTTGAACAAGGCCTTGTGAAGGCTGTTGGTGTTTCAAACTATAGCGGTACAAATCTATCCTTTTATCTAATTATGGTCAGCTGTTCGAAACATGTCCTTTATCTTTCTTTTCTTTTTCTTCTGTGTTTTATGTAAGTATAGAATGTATTGGCACGTCGAGAAAGTAATTTACAAAAATGGATCCCCTCCTCAACTAATCTGAACATGATGCACAAAGATCTTTATTGCAGAAAGGCGATTGCGTGAGGCACACAAGAAACTTCAAAGAGAGGTATCCCACTAGCATCAAACCAAGTGAATTACAGCCTCATATACAGGGCACCAGAGGAGAAAGGAGTAAAGTCTACCTGTGATGAACTTGGGATCACTTTGATTGCCTATTCGCCTATTGCTCAAGGTGAAGTTGGAACCTTGTTTTTTCTTAATCTATTTTCATTTTCATTCAATATCTTAGCTTAGGAATTAATAAAATCATTTTTAGAAGGTATAATATTTTTTCAATTTACAGTATTCAAGACCTCTCTGAGCAATCTTCAGAAATTGGGGCTTAAGTTCATCCTATTGTTATCTTTTGTTTTAACTTAAGAATGGTATAAACAATGGAAACAAAATCATTGCTGAGTTAGGAGAAAGCCGGCTTGCTCACTTTTGTCACTGATCCCCTGATTATGAATTTTGAGCATTCCTTTTTCAAGCAGTTCTTAACTTCAACATTATGAGCTTATTTCTTCTATATTGTGTGATAGACTAGTTCTGGCTCCTAAAAGAAACAGTGAAGAAGTAAAATTCTCTCTTTCACGTGCATTTTTTAACATCCTAATGTGTCTTGCTTATTCTTGAATTCAACTATTTCTGGACAAGTGTTAATCTTGCTTGGTAAAACCTTTAAAGTGAAATATCTAAGAAAGAGGAGGTGTTTGTCTATCTGCTTTTCTACATTTAAACTCATATTTCACCAAACCAATACCTTACAACAAGAGAAAAACAGCTGGGTTATCAGCCGATTGCACAGTTTTCTTTTTTTGTTTTTTTTTTTTGAATTTTGAATTTTTTTTAGAATGCACAGTTTTTATTAAGTAAGAAATTGGACAGTTTTTAGTAATAGAAAGGGCATGCAGTTAGTCTGAAACAAAAAATATGTGAATTCTTGATAAAAGATGTCTGTTGAGATCTTATATTATCACTTGTAATCTCTGCACAACCCTGGTTACAATGGTTAGAACCTTTAATCTCAGATCTTAATAGGTTGGTTTCCACAGAAGCCAAGTTTTTCTGTCTGATCCAGGTGTGAAAGAGATTGAGAATATTGAAATTTCTACTATTTATACATATGCAGGTGCTCTTACAGGAAAGTATACACCTGAAAATCCTCCCACCGGTCCTCGAAGACAGATTTATACTCCTGAATTTCTTACAAGGGTAAAGCATAGTCAATACTTCGAAAGCCAGTTACACAGTAAGTTCCAATTTTATTGCTGAAATATCATTTTGAAATGCAGCTCCAGCCTCTACTGAACCGGATCAAGGAAATAGGAGAAAAGTACAGTAAAACAAACACACAGGTTTGTTAATGCTCTTTAACTATTGTATCTTTTTCAATTAGAAGTCCTCAATTTTGTCATTTCCGTGGAAGCATGGCTGAACAGTAACCAGCAATACCTATATTTTATCAGCTAAGTCATGTTGTTAGACGTGGATACAATTATCAAACTCTTGATAGATACCAAATTGCATGAAAGACAGAGCTCTTTGTTTCACTGTTTTTAGTATATGTAGACCAACTCTCTGTAGTTTCATGCTCTCCATCATATAAGATCATAAACCCACATATTGATATCTTGGACAAGATTTCTTGAATGCAGAAATTCATATTGGGGCATTCTAATTTCTAACTCGCTGGGATTTAATGTGAGATGGGTTCCTCTGCACAGGTTGTCCTAAACTGGTTGATAGCCCAGGATAATGTTGTGCCGATCCCAGGAGCCAAAAATGCAGAACAGGCTGCAGAATTTGCCGGTGCACTTGGATGGAAGCTGGACACTGAAGAAGTATCTGAATTGCGCTCTTTGGCTACAGAGATAAGACCCGTTACTGGTTTCCCTGTTGAAAACTTATAGATTTTTTATACAAGCATCTGAGTTGTAAATTCCTCTATACAAGAATGTATACACTTCTTCATATCAAATACAAATATCATGTTTTCTATAAGAATAAGAATGATTGCAGGTTGACCATTAATGTAACTAAATCCTGTCCACATTTTTAGCCACTTTAGATCTGTTTGGTGACGCTATCATTTTGGTCTTAGCACAAATTTTTAAGTGCTTGATCAGATGGAAATGATGTGATGGAAAAACTGAACTGTTTTCTTATTCAGGTATTACTAGCTTACAACTTTACAATCTATTAAAAAGACTATATTAACAGAGTACTTGGATAAAGAAACTCTCTACCTCAAAAGTTGAAATTGTTTTTCCCAGACTAAAACAAGAGCATCAAGAATTAAGTGAATGGATCGGATTTTGATCCGAATTCAATCCGAATCCAACGTAACTAAAATAGGATATGGATTTGACTTCTAAATCCGATAATCCGATTATAAATGGATCCGGATATGAATTATAGTTGATCCGATCCGACTTAGTATGAAGTATAATTTAGTTTTTCTATGCTTTATATTAATATTTTATCTGTGTAAATGAGTAATTTTGGTTTTATATGTACTTACTAAGAATATACTTAAAACTAAATTTTATGATAAAATATCAAAATTTGATGTAAAAAGTAGATAAATAACAAGAACGAGGCTACTAATGAAATTTTAATTTCTTGTACATCTCAAAATAAATCCGATAATAATTCAATCTGATCCAAATCCGATGCATAACGGATATGGATTGATAGGTGCAATCCAATAATCCGATTATAAATGGATTCGAATTTGGATTTGGATTAAGGTATATCTGATCCGTTTGCAGGTTAGTTCGTCCCTTTTTTTTTCCCTCCAATTTATAATTTCTTTCTTTATTTGTGCACGGAAAATAAGCCCATAATTCCAAACATATTAATTGGATTGGAAGATGAATAAATGCATTTTGGTACCTTGTTGACTATGTAATTGCCTTCTCCAGCTATAGATACAACCATGGACCCAATTTGATATTAAGACAGTAGTTATTAGGTTGGCCTTGCCGACCCTGTACTGAAAACGACAAAAATCAAAGCCTAAGGTTCATACTAGATAGCAGCCCTATCCATTGCTGGCTAAGAGGCTATATTCTCTATAAAACCAAAATGACATGAATTTAAAGTTCATAAACACAAGTTTAGCTCCTCAAGCGCAACCATGAAGCCTACCCCCTTATACATTGCACAGGATCCTAGTCTCTCCAGCCAACAAACTAACCTCCAAATTAATGCCAAGAATTGCTCAAACAATTCAACAGCTTCTCATTTAGACTAGGGCTTTCCATTTAGCTAAGTTTTTAAAGGTGGAGATAGACCCACTTTAGTTCTCTCTCTCTCTCTCTCTCTCTCTCTCTCTCTCTCTTTTGTTTTTGTTCTTTTTGTTTTTGGTGAAACAGTCAAATTCATTGATAGAGAGGGCAAAAACAGAATACATACAGGAGGAACACAACCCCAAAGGAAGGTTCTTGCAATACAGAAAATCTAGAAAACATAATCAATCCGGCATAAACATTGCCCGACATCGAGTAAAAAAAATTCACATCTTGAAAACCAGCTCACTCGGAGTTAAAGATGAGGAGTACCCATAAAAACTGCAGCAGCCGGTGCTTCAAGAAGACCATGACAGAGAACAATCTCTCAATCAACTTGGGACAGAAAACACCTTCAAGTGGAAGACTTTACCCACTTTAGTTCTTATCATGATTAACAGGAAGTATAAAACAGGACCTGCTAGCAAATTCTGTAGGCCACCATCCTGCAGTAAATTCTAGCTTGGATCAATAAGTCTGCTACCACCAACGCATGAGGCAAGTGTTGGCTTGCAGTTGGGGAAGATTCCTTCCAAGTGTAACTATTGGAGTAAACCTGGTCCATGCTTCTTTTATGTGCTTTTTACTTTGTATCTGTCCAAATCCATGCCAAGTCCAATTCCTATCATCACTGCATCCCAATTGGAACAAGCTTTGAAGATACCATCTTTTCTATATATTCTTCTCAGTTGTATATTTTCCAAACACAATCATACAAGTTTTGACAATTTTTTTCTTCATATTTACCTAAAACACAATAGGGAGAAGATTAATCCTTCTTTCAATTAGACCTATCTATGTTTTGAGTAATTGTTGTCTTTCCAACTTTTAGACATCTGAAATTGAAGAAAGTGACTTTATAACTTTCATATAGATAAGAATAAGATAAGTGCAAATTTGCATTGCATCATCCAAAAATCTAAGCATGACATAAAAAATTCCCAACTTGGCCAAGCTGTCAAAAAACTTGACCTCTGACAATCTTGTCCCTCATCATTGTCCAACAAAATGTGCAGTGCCGATGAAAACGTGGCACCACCCTCATACATTATCAGATAGCACAGATTGAATGTGCTGCAAGTTCTAGATTTGGTTGCCTTAAAATAACCAAACCCCCAGTCATCCCATTCTAACCATCTACATTCTACAGCACTCAAAGCTGACTCAGCCACAAGTTTACAGCATGGCACAATTGGGCAACTGCCACGTGGAATGCTATCATGGGTTTCTATAGAAATTTGAAGCTCTGTGTTACTAGCCAATCTCTGCTCTGACCTCTGTGACAAGTCCCTGTCCTTCTAACTGTTGTTAAAAGAGTCTTTGGTCCATTCCCTTCCCAGTTTCTAGTTGCTCTTCTAGCTCAGCTCACACACAAACACACACACACAGAGTGAGAGACTTGTGGTGCTTTCCAAAACAGCAATTTATACACTGTAGGCTTTCAGTTTCCACTTCAAGAGAAGTCAGAGCTTGGCTTTTGATCAGGGTTGCTTTTCTACTCCATTTTCTGCTTCTGGGTGCTATTTTAGTACTCATTGCCCTTCTGGGTTTTTAACTTTCTCTTCATTTGAAGATTTTTTTCTTTTGGGTTTCTTTTTCTTAAAAAAACCAGAAATTTTTCATGTCATATCATTCTTTCTCTTTCTTTCTTTTTTCTTTTTTTCACTTCTTATTAGTATTTTCCCTTAAGTGGTCAATGATGTCTCTATTTTCAAGTGCAGCTTTTTAGTTGATTTTTCTCCAGTATTTGCCTATTTCCATGGTGGGATTATTTTATTCTGGGTTCCATGTGACTCTCAATTTTTTTAATAATGAAGAGTCTAATTTGGGTGGGCTCTTAATTTTTTAATCTGTAAAGAGCATGTGGTGTGGTAAACAATATATTGGGGCTTCATTTCATTGCTTCTCTTATTCCATTTCTTAGTACAGTTCCATATTTGGTATGCTCTGCAACATCTTTTGTTGGTTATTGTTTGATTATTAAATTAGTTAGTCAGTTGACCAACCAATCAATTAGTATTTTAAGTTGGTTTCTTCTAGATGAGGTATCAGAGCTTCTAAATATGGTTATCAATCATTTACAATAATCTAAAGTTGTCTTCTTGCTTTGTTTTACAGAAATCCTGTCTGCTGAGACATGAATTCTTGCATTCCTGATTGGAACTTTGAGGCTGATCTCCCTTTGACCAACCAAAAGAAACCCATGGGGTCTGTACTCTCTATAATTCTCAAAGTTATTGCCAGATTACTTGCCTGAATAAAATATTATGCATTTTGAACTTGTTGAACTATCTTGATTGGGTGGCAAATTATACAGGCCAAACCATGAACTAGTAGAGCTCTTGTGGAGAAATGGACAGGTAGTTTTGCACAGCCAAACGCATCGAAAACCGAGTCCTAATCCTCCTAATGAGGCCAGACAAGTTCAAAAACAAGATCAGCAAACCGTAAGGGTTGGTGGATTATATGGGAACTCAAGTAATTTGACTCAAGATGAAGACACAGGTTCCTTGATCCACTACCCTCTTGAAGATTCCTTTGACAAAGAGTTCTGTTCCCATTTTTTTTCTGAATTGCCTTCCTGTGATCCAATTGAGATTGACAAGCCAACCAAACAATTTGAAGAAGAAAAGTTTGCTAAGTTTGGTGCTTCTGATACCCCCCATCTTGTTTCCGCTTCCCCCCAACCTAATGTTAAGTCCCCTGCTGGTATGGGATATCCTGCAAACCCAATGCCTCCTCCAAGATATCAATACAATAACTCAACTGAGCAAAACCAAAATCTAGGAGGCTTGGGGAAAGTAGTTAATTTTTCAACATTTGCTACCCCAGGAAAGGGTGATAGAGGATCTTCCAGAGGAAAAATAGGAGGGAAAGAGTCTGGCAATTTAACTCAGGGGGAGGTTAAAGAGTGTTCGGTAATGACTGTTGGTTCGAGTTACGTTGGCAGCAACCAAGTTCTAAATGACCTTGATGTGAGCAGGGCTTCAAGCAATTGTGATGGGACGACTGGTTTATCTGTTGGACCCTTCTATGACAATGTTCATAAGATGATGCCTCAGAGTGAGACAGGGAAAACAGATACACTAGACCCAACTCCTACTTCGTCTTCTGGTGGTTCTGGTAGTAGTTTTGGCAGAGGAGGAAAGCGGTCTAATGTTGTCAATAGCAACAAAAGAAAGGGTAGAGATGCTGAGGACTCAGAGTGCCAAAGTGAGGTAAAAACCCACTCTCCAATAAATTGACCGTTTGTAGCATCACTGTCTTTTCACCATGACCAATAACCTGTTTATGTTTTAGGCTGCGGGAAACAAGTCAGCACAACGGTCTGGATCATCCAGGAGGAGCCGTGCTGCTGAAGTCCATAATCTCTCAGAAAGGGTAGGAGTTTCCTATCATTTCATAGTTTTGGAATTTGTGATTTTGTTGCTATAACTTGTTTTTTAGTTACACTATAACTTGTTCATTGATGCAGAGACGGAGAGATCGGATCAATGAGAAAATGAGAGCATTGCAAGAGCTCATACCTCATTCTAACAAGGTTCACTTTCTTAAAGGCCATTCAGTTTTTTCTGTCTGTAAAAAAATATATACCACAGGCACTCACCATATCTTTCTTTATTCATACTACCTATTAATTTGTTTTCTTTTCTCTTGTAGTCTTTCAATTTTTATGTAATCATATATTGTTCTGACTGAATTGGTCCTTATTTTTCAGACAGATAAAGCATCAATGTTAGATGAGGCAATTGAATACTTGAAGTCTCTTCAGATGCAACTTCAGGTACAATGGCACCTCATAAAACTCAAACTGGTCCTATATTGTTTGTAGCTCAAGCTACTAATAACAACTTTCCTTGGTGCTTCAGGTAATGTGGATGGGAAGCGGGATGGCACCAATGATGTTTCCAGGCATGCAGCACTATATGCCCCGAATGGGAATGGGAATGGGAGTGGGAATGGGAATGGGACCACCAGCCTTGCCTTCAATGCACAATCCGATGCATTTACCTAGAGTCCCTCTAGTTGATCAGTGCATGAATGTGGCTCCAGCAACAAACCAGGCTGTAATGTGCCAAGCACCGTTGTTGAATCCAGTTGATTATCATAACCAGATGCAAAATCCCGTGTTTCAGGAGCAGTATGCGCGTCTTATGGGCTTCCATCATATGCAGACTATGTCTCAGGTTCGTGTTCTTTGTCTTGAATTAAATGTTTAGTAATATAGTGGTTTTGTACACAAGTAAATTATTCGCCATTCGTGTCTTGTTAGACGTGCTTTTTTTATTTTTTCTAACTGAATTTTTTTCATTTTATCATATCCAAAAAATTTCTTGCAGCCTATGAATATGTTCAGATTTGGCTCCCAGCCTATGCAACAGAATCAGATGACAGCACCAACTGGCATCAACAGTGGACATTTAGGTGGAGGAGGTACAGCTAATGATACTTTAAGTGGCAAGATGTGTAAGTCACTTCATCAACCACTTATCTCAGCTCACTTTATTGATTTCTAAGACTGAGATTTGCAAAACAAATTATGTGGAAAGTTATATTGATAGGCCAGTAACTGACTGCTCCTCCGTCTTTGAGATAATCATTGTTTACAAGAAGCATGCTTAACTTTTCAAACTCAAAAAGGAGCAACTTTTGTTAAAGAAACCGTGTGAACCGTAGTTTGTGGATTCTTATGTTTGATGGCTGTCAAAATCAGGGTCTATTAGCAAATTGGGTTGAACTTATGAATATTTCCTATCTTATCTTCGTTGCAATCTCCCAATAAAGTGAATGGTCGCAAACTTCTTCCTGCTATGAGGGTTTGGCTGCATATAATCTTGCTGTGCACAATTGTGGCTCATATTATCTGCTAAAATAGAGGCCATTATGTCTTCTTTTAGTTGCTTACACTGAATTCTCCTTTTTGCTGTCAACAGTCCTGACGCTGATGCTCTTTAGCTATAATTGTCATTTTGACATGTAAAAAACTGTTTTGTTTTTGTTAAATCCTTGATGCCATAAGTGTCCCTGTCATGCTAATTTTAATGGACACACCGCTTTTTTCGATGTTAACAGGTTAATCAGTGAGTATGCATGCTTATCTCCTCCCTATGGTCCCCTGGCTTATTTAACAAGATTATTTCAAGGTGGCAAAAGTTGTTGTGTTGAATATATTTCTAGCTCGCACGGTTCGCATGCCTCCCCAACCAGTGAGCGTGACGTACGATCTTCTCCTACGTACATGCCAATGAACAACTACTGCAAGAGTTCAAACATCCCAAGCCTAGTGTGCAGCTTCCTGAATTTAGTTTTTGACTTTGGTAAAAAGTAAAATAGTATTTCAGTTCACGTCCAATAACATGTATAAAATACAGGCATAATTCTGCTCATTGATGTTCTCTTATAAAAATATGCCTCAATTTTTTAATGGATATTGATGTTTCCTGAAGTGTTTCTTTGTTTGCACCTTTATGCTTATGCTTTTGCCTGTGATGGTTATATCTGTCACTGTAAGTAACTGGAAATGAATAAAGGAAAAAGTTGAATCACTGAGGCTTTTCTCTTTTACAGTTCATGTTCTGAAATATCAGTCTATTTATGACCTGTTGTTTTCAAGGTTTGAAGATCAAAGGGAATTTGCTCTCCTTCTCAAGCTTTATCTTGTTCTTTACAAGTCAAGCTGCAATTAATTGAAAGGTAGTGATGTCTTGGAATCAAAATAAAAGCAAAGCCAACTACTATCTGCTCTGCAGATATTGGGGAGAAAAACTCATATATCACGGAAATAACACTATTTTACTATTTCCAACCAATCATGCTCCGCCACACGTGATAAAGATTCCAATTGGTTGAGCATGATTGGACGGGGATAGCATAAAGATTCCAATTGGCTGAGCATGATTGGATGGGGATAGCAAAACAATGCT
Organism: Prunus mume; assembly: GCF_029339155.1. Taxonomy (NCBI): domain Eukaryota; kingdom Viridiplantae; phylum Streptophyta; class Magnoliopsida; order Rosales; family Rosaceae; genus Prunus; species Prunus mume. The sequence continues at coordinate 24,959,108 of NC_142701.1, read as the reverse complement.
ATTCCCGTGACATGCACGTCCTCGATATTGGAGTACCCTTTTTATCTCTAACTCCATGTTACACGAGTCATAAAACTCCAAGATCAAGCACATGGCTTTGCAGGGCTGATCCTTTATTGCATAATTTGACTTGGAGCGCTCCTTCATTTTATTTACTGGTGGGAGCCATGAACATGGAGACTTTCCAAAATCTGATTAAAATGGTGTGCTTTGTGCTTCTCACAGAGTCAAGTATACAACTCGTGCTTCTGTATTTCTAGCATTTTTGATCTTCAAGTCAACAACTGCCACAAAGATTATGTCTCCTCCTCCCTACCCTTTTTCTGTAGATGCTTTTCTTTTCTGGTTTCCAAATTTTTCACCAAGTTCAATAATTGGTCTTGAAGCAAAAATGTCTAATTATGTTTTATTTAGATTAACAATTTTGGAACCAACTTGCCTTTTAGCTTAAGTACTGAGATTAGTTAGCGATGAGATAATTAGGAGGTACGGTCAAATATAATAATGACTTACAAGTGCACGTGCATGACTCACATAGGTCTCCCACCATCATCATAAATAAAAATAAAAAAATCATTTGATCAAAATGTCATTTCCTTCCAGCAAGAAGGATTTCTGCTTTCTCCGACATGTATAAGATCGTCATTATATTCTATCAAGTTGGGTGGGGTTCGTTTTCATCTTTCCCAAATTCCAACTCACTTTGGAGAACTATTTGATCAATCACATTAACTGATGACATCTAGCATAAAGACAAGACACAAGTGAAACTCACTGATATGAGCCGGAGAATTATAATTAAAAATGTGATCAATAATTATCGTACATATAATGTTACGGTTAACTATACATATATTATTTCGATATTTTATGAAAATTGATATGTTTCCACCTTCCTCAAGTTGTATCTCTTTGTTTTTTTTAATGGCTTTTGGGATGAGGGTTGGGGGTGGTCCTTTTTATAATGGGCAGATTCCCCTTGTATCATCACGAATTCAAGACTATTGCTTCTTTCAACATGGGTTGGTTGAATTCGTAAGAATTGTTTTCTTTACTATCAAGGTTTAGATTCAAATCCCGTTACCGACAATTCATTTTGGTAAGTAACCTCAAAGAGACCTTGGTATATCCTGATTTTGAAATGAGGTAGCCTCCTCTTCTCTTAAACTTTTTGTTACCGGAAAAAAACAAGACTAGTGCTTCCCAATTATCATGGGCCCCACAAGAAGATCTAACCATATAAGCAGATAACAGAAGATAAAAGATGTCAAGAGCCATTTGAAGCTAGTGGCAAAAGCCAGCTCTCTTTTCTTTTTTATTTTTTTAATTAATGATTATTATTACTAATATCTCCTCAGTCCCCACTACATATCTTTTTCTCGATGTTGGAAGGTGGATGAAGATTGATGTTGCCGGCCGCAGCAGATTGGTCCCATTCTTGCAAAACTTGCCCACAGCCAACGTTGTTCATGAACATCTTTTTTCTTGGCTTCTGTCTTGTCCGCAAGTTGGAGGGACTTGAGATAGTAATTTCCAGTCATGTTCACTGCATTAATCATCACGATCATTTATGCCCCACTTGAAAGATTTTCACTTCATTCTGAAATCAATTGATTTTTCCTCTCAATCATTAGCCTTCTTTCTTTTACCACCTAATAAATCATTGTTTGATTTTTTGTTTATTGCCAACACCAAATCATTGGTTGAGTTTTTTAGGTCAGAAAATCATTGGTTGATTACTAAATCAATTTGAATAATTTTATATATACCTTTCTTTTTTTTAAGTCACAAGAAATTACATCAAAACGAACTTTGAAAGCTACCAATCAAGCAAGCCTAATTGAGTCATAAATGGCCCATAATAGCCTTGTGGTTAGGGTTCAAGGTTTGAGATTTGGATTTGGGATTTAGGATTTGAAATTAATTAAAATACTTAAATACTAATTATTCAGTAAATAAAGAAGAATTAAAATATAAAAATTGATTAACATAATTAAATAAGGCTAAGATATTAATTAATTGCAACAAACTAATTTTGTGTTAAAAAATAAAAATAATAAAATCCACAAAATAATTTAAAATAACTAATTACTATTTATTAAGTAATTTATGAAATTGCTAAAATATTTAAATACTAATTATTCACTAAAGAAAGAATAATTAAAACATAATTACTAATTAAAGTAATTTAAAAAGGCTATAAGTAAAAACCATATTGTGCCGTATAGCCGGACGGCTATACTTTAAAATATTCGTAACAGGTTAGCCGAACGGCTATAATATTTCAATATTAATATATTTTGACAGTGGAGCCGCACGGCTTACAAGTATAACCGCGCGGCTATAGTAATATATTTTGAATGTTTAGCCGCACGGCTATACTTTTAAAACATTTGAATATATTTCACGAGTATCCGGGCGGCCATACTGTAAAAATATTCGAATATACTTTTCTTATATTTTGCCGGTATAGCCGCGTGGCGATATTTTCTATAAACAATTTTATGCCATGAAATTCAGCACTCCATACAAAAAGTCAGTAACTAACATTTTTCCAATTTGGATTTGGATAGAGAAGAGGCATGGCTCTAATTCTAATTATTTGAATTTTCCATTTTTAACAACAAACAAAAAGAAAAAAAGAAAAAAAAAGAGAGTATATATGTCTATATTCTATAATTTCTCCAATTCATGAGCATTTGTTATACACATTAGTTAAAGAATATATTTCATTCCTTCTTCTACCTTCGTAAAACCATTCAAACACTTCACAGGTTTCTAGAAATCAAAAACATAAAATGGTGTTGGGTATTGAAAATAAAGACCAAAGATGAAAAGGGCTGGAAACTTTTGTCAAGTGGGCCTCTTCAGCTTTCAATAGACCCAAGCATGGGCCTCCATGAGAATGTGTTCAGCTGGCTCTCCTTAGCTAACAGGATGCTTATAAAAGAGGTGGCCTACCAATAATATTAATGCCCCTCAACAACCCTACCCCATTTGTATTTGCTCCTCATACGGCATATGCAACAAGTGTAACATGTGGGGGGATGTTCACCTTTTAATTCCGCGTTTTTCATCATCTTGTGAAGATGAAAACTACATTTTAGGGTCGGTGTGAAGACTAATTATACCTTGAGAATTAGGGTTGGCTAGCCCTCGGTGCTAGTTTAGATAAGAAGGAAAGATCGAGAAAATTGTTTTAGGGTTATGATAAAAATAGGAAGATGGTTAGTTTTTAGAGTAATTCTACCCATTTGCTATAGTAAAAGGAAAAGGAATACAAGAGTTGTTACTATTCACATGAATGGTGCTTACCTTAGTAACTTTTTGTTGGTTTTTCACCCATTATCATGGTAACCCAAGGGCAATCACTATTAACATAAGATATGAGGAGAGAAATTTGTAATAGAGTTTTGGTGTGAGAAGTGAAGAATATGGCTAAGTATTTATATATATAAAATTCTAAAATTTTTGGTTTTTTAGTTTTTTTTTTTTAAATGAATTTTTTGTTATTTAAATTGATTGTTGACGTCATTGTGACGTCAACATTAAGTCATCTTGCCCAGGCAGCAGCGCAAACAAGTTTTGACTTAGGTCTTGCCCAGGCTGGTGGAGCCCAGCACTTGTCCTAGCAAGCCTTGGCCATTGGAAATAGGACTCGCTCCTCCCGCTAGAAATGCTCTTATTGCTAGTTTAGATAACAAGAAAAGATCGAGAAATTTGTTAGAATTATGATAAATAATGAGATATCTTTTTATGTTAACGACGGAATGTGTATCAACCGATGAACAGACTGAGGCCGCACTTTCAGTAAAATTCAAACGAAAAATATGAAGGTTACTTGTTGTCACATTCGTACGAGTGTAGATGAACATAAAATGTGATTGGTTTACTAATGCAATTAACAAAGAATGTTGAAGAAGAATCTGAACTTATTAAATCCATTCCCTAGGTTTTTAGCTGGGCTTTTGATTTTCTTGCCTTTGGCAAGTTTTTGCCTCACCCCTGGGTTTTTAGGGGCTTCTTCTCAGCCTCTTCGGCTGATCTTGGCCAAATCTAAGGCGATCTCTCACTTCTGGCCCCCTGATGGTTGTGTTCTTGATTTTTTGGGCTCTGGGTGTAGATCCCCTTTGATCTATCTTCTGCGGAAGTGGGGTTGAAGCATTTGGTGGGATCTACTATCTTATGGTGGTGTGGGATCGTGTGTGGTGCTGTGACTTTTTCTGAAGGTCAAGGTGGGAATTTGAGTGGTAAATGGATGCTCTTTCACTTTACGGTGTTTCTATTTCCAAAAATGGATGAGAGCTGGTTCTCTGACATGATCTCTCAGCGCTGGTTGCAGAGTTCCTATTGATTCTGTCATCTTCCACTTCGAGTGAGCTTGGATTAATTTGCCTCTGTTATGTTTGGATCTGAATTGATCTGTTTATTTCTCTCTCCCAAAAAAAAAATCCATTCCCAAGAAAGGAGTGAGCAACTGGTGTCTGTGTCTGAATTCTGTAAGCGCACGAGTCGAGGAGGAAAGAGAAGATATATGTGTGACCATAAATAAAATAAGAAAGATATTTACTGCATTTTCAACACGAGGTTGGTTAAGTGCCCATCAATCTTCTTCATGTGGGTCATTTTTCCCACATGACATTTCATTTTTGCACGGAAAAGGTGTTTCAGCTGAAATCACTGGTCCACCAAACCTGGTCGGTGGTGGTGGCCCATTGAGTAATGAAAAAGCAATAATATGTTACACATGGATGAAGGAAATTTATCATATTAATTTTCGTATTTTCACCAAATCCTTGGGTAAACATCAGTCCTTTTTTTAGAAAATGGGATTTCATTCACGCATCAAGAAAACACTATAAGATGTGACAACATGTATACAAGTAGCCTCATAAATTTTTTTTTTTTAATAAAGAAAACTCAATGAGATAAAACCTTAAAATATAAACCTTTATCACTGTGGTAGTGTGTATTAGTAGTCTCAAGTTCAACCCTTATAATACTGTAATAGTGTGTGTGTGAAACCTCCTCCACCTATAGTTTACACTATCGCTTATTATAAAAATAAAAAAAAACCCTCATTTTAACCATGTCTCTCAAATTTTGAATTAATGGTAATTGACAGCAAGGCCTGACTAGTTCACCTACACAAAAATGTGAATTACGTGAAAGTAAGATACTCCAAATTTAGGAGTCCAAGAGCGCCATGGATTTAAAATAATTTTATGGTTTTTTTATTATTAATAAATGGAATTAGTGTTTGACATAATAAATTCATGTATGACACCTACACAATTAGATTGCAAGTCGCGATTAGTTTTAAATGATGCATTTAATCACTTAAATAAAAAGGTAATGAACTTTTGAGTGGTGGATAAGTGGGGCTCCTTTTGTTTCTGAAAAGGCACCATGTACTCAGTTGATAATGATACTGATATGATGGCCTATTGAATTTGAACTAGCATATTGTTGAAGATGATTCATGTGTTTAGTTCACATCAAGAAAAAGTAAGTGAGGCTCATACAAAATTAGGAATTTGAAGAATCCAATTTTTGGGTAGAATGTGGTTTTCTAATTCATGAAAATCTAACATATTAGGAATTCATCTACTTTACTCATTATATCCTCACACAATTTTAAAATTTCTAAATTTATTATCTATTTTAACCCAACAACGAGGACATTTTAGTAGTTAGCACCACTCCAACCCCAATTTCATATAGTTTAGTAAACTTCAATAAGAATCTAGAATCTAACTCTCTTAAATCCATATGGTTTAGTAAACAACTTCAATAGGAATCCGGAATCTAATTCTCTAAATATAATTCCTCTTCAATTCAAGTAATCCTAAATTCAATTTTTCCTAATTCAATTACGGATTAGTAAACATAATGAAAAGGAAGGCCCAACGTGGAACCATTCTTCGTTTCTAACCTAAACCAGCAAAGATGCATGAAAAACACTGTTAACACTTTGGTTTTTGTTTTATTTGTTTGTTTAAGTTAGGTTTATATTTTCTCCATTAATTGGGTGGTCCAACTTGGTGGTTATAAGTGGGGCCTGAAAATAATAAAGAGTTGTCATGGTAGAAAAAGGTCAGTTGATTACGACGTCTACATACATTTCTCTTTCGATATCCTTGTAAGTTGTAGACTCACTCAACTGGTAATTAAAAAAAAATTGAGGTCTATTAAGCATTATATCATTTTCAAGCTACTCCACTAGGATTGTGATGAATTTAAGCTTCAGACGAAATAACCAAGTAGTTATATGAGGTTCTCTTCTCTTGATTCAACAATGAATGGTAAGGAGATGCAGGTTAGTTCGATTGGTTAGAACGATGTATTCGGCCCTTGCACATGACTCGCGAGAATAATTTGCTTTCAAGTAATTTAGAGTAATTTAAACTATCACTTGATTTTTAAAGTTTGCTTAACTTCATAATGACTTTTACATTACTCATTCTCTTGGTTATGTTTTTAACATTTCTAATATATATATATATATATATATATATATATATATAGGGAGCTTCAGTTGAGGGATCCTCAAATATGCTTATTTGAGGAACACCTTTTATAGGGCCCACTTTGTATTATATTTCACTAATCCAAACCGTCTATTTTGTAGATATTCATTCAAAGATCATCTTTGTAAAAAAAAATACTTGAATCTGATATCATTTGACCATTCAATTGAATTATTGAAATTTTAATACTTTCTTGAAACACCGTGTTCATTGATTTTGTAGGACAATTGGATATCGAAAAGCTTTTTGATTTGTCTAATTTTTTGTAAGGATGATATATGAATGTAGACTTAAAAAATAGATGGTTTGGATCATTGAAAAAATATTTGTAGGGTACCCTAAATGGTGTCCCTCATATAAAATTATTTGGAGGATCCCTCAATAGAAGGGAACTATATGATATGACCTCAATAGAAGTGAACTATATGATATGAGTGGTGATTTCCCCACTCCTATTTCTTCTATTTTATCCACTTACACTCCTTTTTTATAATATATATATATATCATATAAGTATCGATTATTACCATGCCATATGATTAATGTGATGGTTCCTCTTGTATTATTCATTTTCAAGCTCTGACTCCCGTTTTTATCATTTTGGTATTGACCTTTAGGCTCCATTTGAAAGGACTACTTGCAATGTGCCAATGAATCATCTGAAATCCATTTATTTTCTTTATTTTTTTCTTATTCAAATCTTGTCATATATGGATTGTAGTAATCTTAATCTTACAATTTAACCTTAAAATCTAATCTAATCCTTATATATGAATTCATTCCATCCAAATGAATCCTTACTTTTTCTCTGATTTCTTATATTTCACTTTAACTTTCAAATCTGTTAAGTGTATAATGGCAATGGAAGTCCTATGTGTAACACTATAATTATAATTTATTGGCTAGATTATCTTTAGGAAAAAAAGACTACTTTCATTGTAAACGTTATTGTCATGTGATCTAAATGTCCACTTACGCCAATTTAAATATTTGTGATTTAGTTGATTAGTGCCCCGCATGATATACAGTTTCACAAGAAATATGTTTGATGCATTACACAATGCATGACAAATGAATTTAATTATATATAATAAAGGCTAGATGAAATGGCAAGAGGTGGAGAATGGAGATAGGTGCACGATTCTATCTGAGTAGCTAGACTGATTTTCATCTAATTAATTATATGATTTTTAAGTGCACAAGATGTGCAAACCTTCGAGAGGATATATTTACTAGTGTTGAAAAGATGCGTCTTCAACTTCAAGTATTCATCATACTTGGTATTTTATTAAGACACTTGTCAGGGTCACAAGCAACGGGAATATTACTTCGTTGGATATTAATCCAATAGTTCAAAAAAGTTTCTTAAAAGAAGTGCAAGAGTGAGTAAACCGTTGAATGTATGACTACAAATCTCTTGGACCCCTGTAGTCCAAGAGATTGTGATCATCCACCATTGGATATTAATCCAATGGTTCAAAAAAGTTTATTAAAAGGAGTGCAAGAATGAGTAAACCGTTGAATTTACATCCAACGGTGGGTGACCACAAATCTTGTAGTCCAAGAGATCAGAACTGTATTGATCAATAATACAAATAATATATGATATAACTTTTTTACGTGTCATATTGTCATTGACCGAGAATAGCAAAACAGTGCTATTGCCGTTACAAGTAAGTTTTTTTTCCTTAGAATTTCCTTTTTTTGGCTGAATTATGAATGCAATTATAGAATTTCTCAACCCAAAAAAAAAAAACATGTGATGAGAAAAAAAGAAGATATTTGTAAATTAGCACCAAAAAGTCAAGATGAGGATTGAATGAGATGAATTGACCAGAGAATTGTGTATGTATAATGTATTGTAGATGCCCCATATTGGTTGGAATTGGGTCATGTGGTGTGTTTGTATATAATATAGATAATTCGGTTAGGTTCCACCTATAATTTTAGGGTCCTCTTAGTAAATGATTTCTATTCGTAAATGAGATTGAGAGTGAGTTATCAATCTTGAATGTATCATGTGGTTTTTCAAATCAAGTGAAAGAGTTATCAATATGAAGAGCAAATTACGCAATGCGATAAGTAACTCCATTTGTGCAGTGTTGAATATGAAATTTGGAAAAGAACAAATTGATGAAATTTAACACTTCTCAAACAGCTTTTTTTGGAGTCCCTACGCGAAATGTGACCTTCTACCCTCTGTGTATGTTTATGTGATATATTTTTTCCGTAAGTTAAACAAATATTAATGAAATAATTCAAATTCACGATTGTAACATAAAAGAAAGAAACAATATGTAATTTACACAACAACTTTATAAAATGTATTAAAATAAATATCACTATTCTTGCATTTTCCTATGCAAAAGTATCAATTAACTTTACATAATGAAGTTTTTCTACCATGTCTTTTTCAATAGATAATATAGCTAAGCCATTTAATCTTTTTGTGACACAGTTGATGTGATCAACTTCAACTTTGAAAAGATTCTTTCTGCGGAGGCAACCGTGACTGGTACAAAATTATGTAAGCAATGCATGCAACTGGGAAACAACCATATAAGTCCTTCAAATAATTCAACACTTGAATTGCCCTTTTTGTATCTTATGGTAAAGTTTCCCTCATGATTCGTAGTTCGGGAAACAAATCATTCCCATTAATAAAGAAATATCATTATGTTTCATCAAACCTTCAAGATTCCTACAATATCTCTTCAAACTGTCATCATTTGTAGTCTTCAACTTCTCCAAATTGAATAAAAATTCAAAAAAAAATTCGTATGTGTGAAATTGTTCAAATCTACTTTTTAACTTAACAAAATTGCTCCATGTCCTAGCATCCGTATAGTGTGTGTCATTTTAGTATACTATCGCATCTCTCAATAGGAATTGTCCTAAAAAAATAGAACCTAATTTATTCTCCGTTAATTGACTTCTGCTAGAAATTTAAAAAATAATTGGGCCTTTAGAACATCTCCAACCGATGTGTCAAAAGTGCCATATAAACCTTTAACAGCTAGAAATAACATCTCACATCACTCCAACCGATGTGTCAAAGTTGATGTGGAATGAAGGCTGGAGGTTGAGATGTTATTTTTGACATCCCAAAAGTAAGATGTCAAATGAATATTTTATTATTATTTTTTCTTTTCTTTTTAATTAAAAATAAATTAGCACTAAAATGTAATAAAATAACAATTTAATTTGACATATCGGGTGAAGTGTAAAGCTGTGTAAAATGTCAAATAGCCACATCAGCCATCAAAACGATGTGTCAAACGTGCCACATAGACATGTAATAGCTAAAAATAACATCTCACATCACTCCAACCGATATGTAAAAGCAAGATGTTAAATGAATATTTTATAATTATTTTTTTTAATTAAAAATAAATCAACACTAAAATGTAATAAAATAATAATTTAATTTGACATATTAGGTAGAGTGTAGAGCTGTGTAAAGATGTCAAATTGCCACATCAGCCATCAAATTTAAATTTGATATTTGATATTGACATCTCCCTTGATGTTTGGTATTTCTCAAAACAACTCAATATCTAATTCACCACCCTAATGAATGCTATTGATATGAACGGTAGAAGAATGGGTCTAACCAAACAAAGAATTAAATGGAATTAAATGAAAATTTGAAAATGCAGTGCACACTGATATCATCCAATGTATATCTGGGAAAACTGTCTACAAGGAAATTGTCAAAATTAAGTTTAATATTTGACACGCCAAGATTAAAAAAATTAAAAACTACCCAAAGTTAGTCAACATTACCCATTTCAGTAAAAAGTAATAGAGATATTCTGCAAAAATAAAAGATATTCTAATTGATGACCTAATTCATTTTACATATACAGCATAAACAGCTCATATCACATACTTCTCCAACGTATTAGGTCATCAATTTATACAATTTTAGACAATATGCCTTTATTTTAATATAATAAAAGGATCGGTTTTTAGAAATGAATAAATAAGGAAGACTGCTTGCAAATTTCAGTTCTGTGACGATCAAGCATGTTTATATTTCAGCTCGGTCAAAAACACCAGTCAGAAAATTAACAGGAACAAATCTAGTTAAAACCATCACAAATAGGAACAAACCCGACTTTGTTTGTACTGTTCTCTGCCCTTTTGGGTGGTTTTGCAATGAATTGGAACTTTAAAAAAAATATATATATATTTCAGCCCGGTGACTATCAATATTGAGACTGTTCGCAAAGAAAAAATATTGAGAACTTGGACATAGTCTTGAAAATTTGAAAATGTAGAGAGTGAAGACGTCACCAAATCAGCATCCTAGGAAAGCACTCGTCATCACGTTCGTCTTTGGCATGCTGCATTTTCTATTTTCTTATTTATTTCTCAGCGACATGGCCATGAAAACTTCACGTAATCCAAAAGAAATATGTAATGCAAGTGCGTCATATAAAACCACAAATTTACAGTTAGAAGACCTGGATCTTTGTTTATCATCATGACGTATGTTTCTAGGTCATGTTGTCAAATAGCAACACACCACTTTTATTTTATAAAAAAATTAATTTTGTAGAATTATAAAATGATAAAAATTATGATTTTTTTTTTGGCATATATATATATATATATACATATATGAGTCAAATAGATGTTTTCCTAGACGAAAATAAAATAAAATAATCATATAGGTCCTAATTTTACAAGAAATGTAGGGATGGATTGATAGGTCATCTATTTGATTCAAAAATAAAAAAGACCACTCTTAGATTTGTAGTTCATAACATACATGGCTTAGCTAAAATAGATGTGGAATGAGTGTCAAATGATTTTAACCCAATAAGTTATGTTGTACAATAGTATTTTGATATAAATATGAAACGGCGTAAATCGGACAAAACATTACTAATATTTGATACGAATATGAAATAATTTAACTTGAGTAATGGGACGGAAATATGGAAAAACAACCTCTATCCCACACGCAATAAGATTATTCATTAGTATTTTATAAAAGGGCGAAAGTGCTCGATGAAATGCCTTAAAAAAACTAAAGTAAACTTATGATTGTATGTATATTCTCGCATTTATGCAATGAGAACAAAAAAAGAATTTTCTGAATTTGCCACTACCCTAACTAGGTAAGAATTTTAATTCCATGCTGCATATGTATAGCAAATTTACTTGAACGTAAAAAAGGAAAATGAAGAATAGGAAACAAAATTCAAAAAAGAAAAATTTCAATAATTTCATATCAATATTAAAGGCTGAAAGACCGTACACGGTACACCAATCAATACGCAAAAACCGAAAATGCCCCTACTTTGCAAATCCCAGTGTTTGCGCCAAAATTGGAATCACAGTCCCGGTAAATTTCCAAAATATCCCTTACACGTGGCAAATTGTTCCAGCGAGTACACGATAAAGCGATCTTGGCGAGTACAAAATCGTTTCGTTTCATCTTCCTCGCCATTTGGCTGGCACAGCGTTAGCTGTCTATATAAAGGCAGGGCAACCTAGACGGTGGAAATCAAATTTCGACTCTCCTATTTGTATGCAATTCTGTTTCCATTTCCAAACCAAATACTCACCAAATCCCTAAATTCTTGTGCATCCAAACAGCAGCCAAATCCCGCGTTTCGATTCCCCGATCTCTCCAGAGCCGCTGCAAATTCCGGCGATTCTGGTGCGTGCTTTCACCGGAGGGAATTGAAATCCGATCGCGGCTGTTTGAATACAAAGAAACGAGAGTGAATTTCGAATCGTCAGGCACAAGAAAGTCGCATGAGCTGGTTGGGAAAGCTGGGTTTCACAAAGAGGAAATTGAATTCCAATTCTAATCACTTCATTACGTGTCTCTTAATCTTCATCCTCCATTATTCCCCCCAATTGCCTCTTACTCTGCTTAAATTCGAGAAGAAAGCCCTCGATCCATTATTATCATTATCCAATCTTAATTTTAATCCCAATTTTAATCGTAATATCAATAACGCTTTGAATCACTATGGCGTCTGGAGCCAAGAGTAATCCCCAATTGCGCAGAGGTCCATTCACATTTTCCATTGTTTTCTCTTCCAATTTCTTTTTTGGGTTTGGTAGTTCGTTTTTTTTTAACGGTTTTACTGCTTTGGGTGATTTCTAAAATAATTTTTTTAATTTTGGATTGAATATTTTTATTTAATAATTTGTACCAATGCAGCTGTGTGCTATTCGAATGGTGACAAGAAGCAGACATCAGGCGGAACGACGACGTCCCCATCTGTAATAGTGATAGGTGGTGGTATGGCCGGGGTTTCAGCTGCACGTGCTCTTCACGATGCCTCAATTCAGGTACCTACCCACATTGAAATTCCAACTCGATGCTTTGTACATTGAAGTGTGCAATTAGGGTTTTTAAATTTTTTGAATTTTGATGGTCAGGTTATGCTGTTGGAGTCTCGAGACAGACTGGGTGGTCGAGTTTACACCGATTACTCATTTGGTTTCCCTATTGACTTGGGTGCATCATGGTAAGCTGAGAATGTGGCTTGCTTCCTTGTGTTTGGAATTTGAATTGCTTGTATTTGGAATTTGAGTTGCTTGTATTTGGCATTTGAAGCCTAAATCCTTGATCTTTGTTTATGCTTCAGGTTGCACGGAGTGTGCAAAGAGAATCCATTGGCACCATTGATTGGGAGATTGGGGTTACCCTTATACCGCACGAGTGGGGATAACTCTGTCTTATATGACCATGACTTGGAGAGGTGCATAATATCTCCTTTCAACTAATAGTTCCCTTGTTGTAGGAAATGCTGTGAATTTTAAATGTCATTTAAGTTTGGGTTGTCGATATGCATTGTTATGGTTTTAGTGTGGCTTGGTTTTTGTTGGTTGTTTAGAATTGAATGGTTCGTACTCGTATAAGTTGTTTTATTTTTCCAACCTTCTAGTACAGTGCCAAGATTTGCTTTTAACAGTTTAAAGCACAACAGTCTACAATGTAATATGAATTATTTATGGTCAATCCATTCAAGAATATGCTTTGATACAAATGATTTTAACACATTGCTTCATCTTTCTGTGAAGTTGGCTTTTTGTCCGAGCCTTTATATTGTACGGTGATATCTGACATTGGTAGTAAATTCATGTTGTCTTTGCAGCTATGCACTTTTTGATATGGATGGGAAGCAAGTTCCTCAAGATTTGGTCACCAAAGTTGGTGAAGTGTTTGAGAACCTTTTGAAAGAGGCAAGTCATCTTATGTTTATTTATTTGTTTTAAGGCTATAGCCTTGTGAGACGAAAGGTTTCGCTTCTGTCTTAACCCTCAAATAGTGGCTTGCCATTGTGGACATTCTTTCACTTCATTTTTTGTTTTTGTAGTGCAGACAGATAAGGTAAGAGAGGAATTTAGTGAAGACATGTCCATCACTCGTGCCTTTTCAATTGTTTTTGAAAGGAACCCGGAATTAAGGTACCATAATTCCAAGCCACATTTATTTTTATTTTTTCAGCTTTTGACACTCTGTTGGTGTATAAATAGTTTACCAAAATTACTTTCATATGTGTCGTACAGGTTGGAAGGAGTTGCACATAAGGTTCTGCAGTGGTACTTGTGCAGAATGGAAGGTTGGTTTGCAGCAGATGCTGATACAATTTCACTTAAATGCTGGGATCAGGCAAGCTTATCATCCCTCAGATTACTTTTCATTACACATTGCACTGTTTGAATTTTCAGTTCAACTATAGACATTGATATCTTTGTGCTCAAGTATGGCCTGTAACAACTTAATAACCTCGAATGGCCATTAATTAGCAATTTTGTTTCTCCCTTGTATAGGAAGAACTGCTCCCTGGTGGTCATGGCCTTATGGTCAGGGGCTACCTCCCTGTTATAAACACACTTGCCAAAGGTCTTGACATCCGTTTGGGCCACAGGTATGCGTCAGTTTTCTTTTTCATATTCTCCTATATATGTTCTGCAATCTGCTTGTAGCTTAATCAACAAGCATATAACTTTTCTCCTGTTCTCAGGGTCATAAATATAGCAAGGCAGTATAATGGGGTTCATGTAACAATAGAAGATGGGAGTACATTTGTTGCAGATGCTGCTGTTGTAGCTGTTCCTCTTGGTGTGCTTAAGGCAAAGAGCATATCGTTTGAGCCAAAGCTACCCAACTGGAAGGAAGAAGCCATTGATGACCTCGGAGTGGGAATTGAGAATAAAATAGTGTTGCACTTCGAAAAGGTGTTTTGGCCAAATGTGGAGTTTTTGGGAGTGGTTGCTGAAACATCTTATTGCTGCAGCTACTTTCTAAATCTTCACAAGGCAACTGGTCATTCTGTACTTGTTTATATGCCTGCAGGGCAGCTGGCTAAAGACATAGAGAAAATGTCTGATGAAGAGGCTGCTAACTTTGCTTTTATGCAACTCAAGAAGATCCTTCCAGATGCTTCTTCCCCGGTACTCCTTGTTTCTAACTTCTACTAGACTTTATGTGAAATTTGATGAGTCTTATTTATTTTTGAGCTATAACTTAACTTAATTGATGCCTTTCCAATTATGCAGATTCAGTATCTTGTTTCTCGTTGGGGCAGTGATGTTAACACGCTTGGGTCCTATAGCTATGACATGGTTGGAAAACCCCATGATTTGTACGAGAAGCTGAGGGTCCCAGTGGATAACCTATTTTTTGCTGGGGAGGCAACAAGCGCGGACTTCCCAGGCTCTGTGCATGGTGCATTCTCTACTGGAGTGATGGCTGCTGAAGACTGCAGGATGCGTGTTCTGGAGCGATATGGGGAGTTGGATTTATTCGAGCCGGTCATGGGCGAGGAGGCCATGTCTATCCCGCTTTTGATCTCCCGCTTATAACTTTCAGGCCACACCATCCTTCAGATATATGAATGCGAGTATTGAAGATATGTTCAGGTTGGATTGGGCGACAAACAATATTGCCATTTTGATTCGGCTGTCTGGGAAAGGTCGTGGAAAATCACCGTTTTCCCTTGAATGAGGCAGCCAAGCTCTGGTGTATCTGTTTGTAGTCCTCATCCGTTTGGGCTTATCTGTATTTGCGCAATCATTGGACAATCACTAAATGATATGAATCTAGTCTAATAAATAGCTAGTGGAATATTACAATAAATTGTGATATTAGAGGTCAATATATCTAGTATTGAATTGGTGGGAGGACGTTACAATTTGTCGTGTTCAAATGAACGAGGGTTTTCTCTCTCTTCTGCTCTTATCTTATGCATGCTTGTCTGTCCGTTACCCAGAATTAGAAATGTAACTTTCAACTGATTTATTGTCAGCATTGGTGGATTCTCTCATTGGATCCATTAAAAACTTTTTAAGGCTCTGTTTAAAGAATAATACTAGTCTTATTATTATTATTTTTCACATGATGTGACAGCTGATGTGTACATACCATATCATGTAAAATATTAGTTTTTGTTTTTCTAATTTTATTTATTAAAATATACTTCATTTATTTAATTGATGTGACATATAATATGGACATGCCACATCATGTGGTATATAAATATGGGATAAAAATGTGGTAAGTGTAGTCAAGATAATTATAATTGAATAATGCTATTCTTACTACATTTTCATACCACGTGGCACATTACTTGGACATGCCACCTCATTTAATTTAATTTTACGTTTTTTAATCTTTCAATTAAAAACCCTAGTAAATAAAAATTAATTAGATCTTACGGTTTATTCTCCACTCCATCTCTTTCTTCTCTTTCCTACCTCGGCAGCCTCCTCCCTTCTTGTCCTTCCAACCATTCTCCGTTCTCCATTCTTTTAGTTGATTCTTATTTGATTTCTAGCAAACCATCTTTTCTTTCCTTTTTGCTTTATAAAGAATGATTTTATCTAATTGTTTCATTGAAAATTAAAGGATTCGAAAGGAAGAAAAATGTCTATATCATGTTAAGGGTTATGGGCTATTGTTCATGGCTGAAAGTTCTCAGATGTATCTACGATGATTGGTCTTTTCCTATTAATTGCATTGATCCTGCTGTGTTTTTTAATTTACTCTTTTGGATCTTTTGTGATGTTTTTTTTCCATCTGTTCTGGAAATTAAGGAGGAGGGAGGGAGGATGAAGGGTTTAAGGTTTAGATGGACTTTCAAGAGGGAAGGGGAAATTGTTTTGGGGAGACGAAGACTGGTGGAGGAGGAGGACTCAAGAATATGAGAAGTCTGACAAAGTTTATTAGTATAATAATTATTAAATATATTAACCAGAATGAATGAAAAATAAGATAATTTAAAATGAAATTAAATGAGGTGGCATGTCCAAGTAAGGTGCCACATCATGTGGTATGGAAATGTGGTATACAAAATGTGGTAAGAGTAGCATTACTCATTATAATTTGTGTATGCCAATATTTTTTATTTGAGTGGTGATTTCCCCACTCCTTTTTCTCCTATTTTATCCACTTACACTCCTTTTTTTATACTAAAAAAGGAGTGTAAGTGGATAAAATAGGAGTGGATTTTTATTTTTGTTGATACAAACAATACTCTACTTTAATTTAATCTAAACTACGGAAGAGAGATTTGAATTCGGATGCAGAGTAGTGAGTAAATCCGCTATAGCCAACTTGACTAAGCTCATGTATGCATATATGCCAAGATTTGGACAAGAAAGATAGGAAACAAATAGATTTCAAATGAGTCCTAACATGTAGTTATTTCAAATACATTCATATTGTTCTTGTTTTCATAGCAAATTTGGCCTTGTTGCCAAATTTTCTTTCAAATTCCAAATGGGTATTTAAATAACTAGATGTTATATATTTGGAATGAATTTGAAATGACTATATCCAATGAGTCATTTGGAATCCATTTGTTTTCTTAATTTCCTTATTCAAATCTCGACATCCAAATGAAGACTTGAAATTCTGAGCTACTGTTCAAAATTTAATGTATCATTAATGGATTCGTATTAATATTGAGAAAACTGGATGCATGATAATAATCATGTGATATTAGAGCATCTACAATCATGCTCTATATTTTTTTGTTAAAGTTTAGCTGAAAATACATGAGTTATTTTAGGAATTCTATAAAATTTGAACTTCAATCATATTCCCTAGTTTAAGGAGTCTCAAATACTATAATTATTTTTTAATTCAATATAATTAGTCCATCTCTATACAAAATAGGAAGCATGGTAGGAGTTGTACTTTTCCAATTCCTCCATAAAATTTGTCTAAGAAGGTGGTTTGGAGAGCCCATTGTAAATGCTCTTACACTTGAGAGAGAAAATGAGAGAATGGAAAGATATACAACTCTAGAAAATGGATCTTTGATTTTCATTTAGATATAGTTGCTCAGTCAAATCACATTAATTTACACAGCTGAGCAAAAGTTGACATATTTAAGCAAATGAATTGCTAAAACCTTGCCCTCCTAAAAAAGAATAAAAGAAGATTAATCTCCGAATATTACAAGTTCTCTGCGTTGCACGCAAAATTTGAATTAGCTTCTATTTCCGTCGCTTTCTTATGTTCTCAAAACATGCTCAAAACATAATTTTCTTTCAACTGATTCTCGTACCTTCCTTCCGATAGATGAATGAGACCTACAAATTTGAATATAAATATCCAACAAAGAAGTTCAGCAGGCTCCAATTTCCAAATCCCTCTTTTAAAGGTTCCTGTTATATGAATTAAATGCTTGTTAGATTGGTTGCCTTGCTTAAAATAAATGATATTTAGAACCAAAAATTACAAAAACGTATACCCTTTAATAGAGGGAGACATCAGAGAATGGAGCTGAAGCTTTCAATAGGATCAGATTCTTCCAGCATGGAAGCTGCCTGGAAGCAGTCGATGGCGTCTGCTATTCGACCATCATCTCTGTGAATCATCCCCAAGTAATACCAAGCCTTTCGATTGTTAGGATCGATCCTTAATGCATCCGAGAGTAAGCTTCTTGCCACAGGCAATGCCACTGAGCCCATCTTTGACAGAAGAGCAGCAATCAAAATCTTGCACGGAACATAATAGGGTTCTAGCAGAAGAGCATCAATATAAGCTGCTAGAGCTTCTTCAATTTGTCCACGTCCTTCTAAGATAACACCTAATATAATTGCACAGCAAGTAACTTAACAGTAAACATACTGCACATCAAAATATCAAATTGCACTGCTATATAAGTAAAAGGCTTTTATGCCATGATAGGCTCCCTAGTGTTAGAAGAGCTTGAAAGTGCTGTTAGGTCATATAGGCCCTTGTTTAAAACTAGCCCTTGAAAAGTTGAAAGACATTTTGTCTAAAGTGAGCGTTTTCCACAGGTCCACTGCTTGCACTGTCATGTATATCACTTATCAAGAAGTACAACATAAATGCCTCAAATTCATTACTGTAGTAGATGAGTTTAGTACTTGCCTTCCGTGTGCAGCGTTTCTGCAGAGTGCAGCTTCAGTTCGCTGGCTTTACTCAAACATATTTCTGCATCCTTCCAATGTGATAGGCTAGAGTATAAGTCTGCCAAACCATGCCAAACTTCGAATTCATCGACTTTATCATCTTCAACCTATCAAAAAGAAAAGACCAACATTAACTTAAAGGGAACAACTTGTTAATCAGGAGTTCCTACTAGTATATATTTTCATGTTGAGCAAGAATCTTTAACAAATAATTTCCGAGAAAGCAACTTAACCCAGCATTCACTTACAAACCTCAAGATCTAAAAATTCAACTCCATATAACAATCAGACACTTCAAATTTCTAAAATCTAAACTACTATCACATTAAATTAAACCATTGTAGAAAGAAATGATTAATGGGCTAAACTTCCTCCCAGGACATTGCAGAACAATACCACTTTCCCACCACTACCAATAATAGCTTAGGGCTACATTTTGCAGAAATTTGAATAGTGAAGAATGTAAAGCAGAAGTCAGAGTTTTAACCTGATTACTAATTCTGAGAGGCCCAAAAGATTTTCTTTGGGCTTGAACCAATGCAAGAAGGTAACGATAAGTTTCAATTGCATCCATGGGTAATGATTGAGAGATTTTCAGCTTTGCTTTAAGCCTGAGCAATGGCCCTTGTTCCCATTTTGCTGTCTCATCCAAAGCAGCATCAGTGACCACGTGAGCCTCTGAATATCGCTGTTGAGCAGACAAAACAAGAGCAAGCAATCTCCAACCTTTTATTATGGAGCCCCCTGTTCGATCAATGAACTGTTTTGCATACCGCAAAGCAGCATTTAGATTCCGATGCTCTGCATATTGAACACCCAACTCAAAAATCAAATCTAAGTTATTCTGCTCCAAAGCAATGGCTTCATTTAGCGATTTCAGTGCTTCAGACTGAAGCCGGGACCTCTCAAAGTCAGAGGAAGAAACTTTTGCTTGTTTCCCCAAACAAAGACCCAACAAGCGAAGACCCACACCCTTTAAATGTTCATCCATCCCCTGAGCACTACTAATAGCCCTTTGTGCATATCCCACTCCCTCAGCTGCAACATGGGAATCCTCACTGCAGGTTTTGGCGGCTAATAACAATGCTGTGAGTTCATTTGGTCGTTCATGTTTGTGTAAAGACTTCCTTAATAGATTCAAAGCCTCGTTGTTGTGTCCTGCTCCACTATAACAAAGAGCTAATGAATTCCAACGATCAACACGGTGATATACTCCAGGCATGATCTCTTCCAGCTGCTTTGCTAAAACTGAAGTTTGGTTGCATAAAGATAACGCAAATGTTAGATGTTCCATAAGCGATGGGTCACATTTGGTTTTACCTAGGGATAACTTTCTCAAAAGGATCATCAAAAGCAGAATTGCTTCCTCCAGATTATTTTTGGGCACATATGAACCTTCAACCTGAACACCTAAACTGGGTGGACCAGCCTCTACTCCACTATACAACAAAAACACAGCAAATCCTTTCTGAATTCTTGCACAGCAGTCGTTGTCAAGGTTCCATTGACTAAGTAGGGCACGCCTGTAAGCAGATATTGCTTCATGATAGTAACCAGCTTGCTTCCAAAGCTCAGGAAGAAGCTCTACAGCTTGGCTGACTGTCTCTTGCAATCTACCATCCACTTGCGCATCATGTATGCCCTGATGGAAAATTTTTTCCACAGCATCAAGCACATTTTTGCATTCACTAGCAGCCTCTGCAGACACATAAAACAAGGTTCCATTCGTACTCTAATTCAAACTTGAAAAGTTAAAAAGAAAGGAAAACCATCATATCAATTGCTGGAACAGTACCCTACCAGTTAATCTCCCAAGCTTTTGAAGAGACTTGGATTTTAAGTATATTGCATCAAGAACGAGACTAGCAGCATGCTGTGAGACTGTATGCTGTGAGTCAGAACGAGATCGGCCCTTCCTAGAAGGTGTTTTCTCAGCAAGAGAAGGTTGCAATCGCTCTATGGCAGCTTGAAGATCGATGCCATCAAACACACGAAGTGCACCTTCTAGGTTACCTCTTTGGTACTCCAGCTTTCCAAGAAGGGCTCTTGCTTCCTGTAGATTATCATAAATCAATGTTTTTTTTTCTTGGATAAGTGATAACCAATCATCAAGCACTACTCTAACTTGTGCATATAGCCGTACAGACACAGATATAATTATGGAAAAGATGGTAAATTCCAGAATAAACCAAGATTTTAAATGACTAATACTAAATGATGAAATTATAAATGAATATCCTGGAATTATTTTTATTATAATCTGAATCAGATTCCAAATTTCTGATGGACTGGGAAACAATAGGGCCGACACCTCAAGTATACTATAACCCCTGTTCTTAAAGGGGAGGAGGTACTGTTAGGTCCATAGGTCATACAAAATTGTTACACAAAAATAAACAGATGATAAGCATAGAATAACCTCAAAATTGAGTGATAATCCTTCTCGTAATGAAGATTCTGCCTCCTGAATATTTCCTTCATCAAGCTTGGCCTGAACATCTGTTGCTTTCATGGAATTCCCATTTGCAGAGAATTCAATCACCATGCCTTCTTCATACTCGCCAGATTCCATGGCGTGGCTTCCTACTCTTCCTCACCTTATTCCACAAGTTTCACTTTTGTCCCAGTCTTTTATCCATTCAACACTTAGCTGACAAATAAATAAAATGCTGCAGTTCTTAGAAATTGAACATACTTTAAGTATAAAAACTAACCATTTGTGTAACAAAATTCAGCAACACATTTCATCTCAATTATGCTCAAATATATGACTAAAACCTATTCCCTTTCCGAAAATTTCTCAGCAACCAAACAGATGGTTTAGTATAACATTAATGATATCTAGGTAATCTACACATTTATGTAACAGAAAATCCCAGGGGCAAACTACCAATCTTTAGATCCAATGTAATCCAATTAAACTGAAAAAGAAAATTTGAAGTTGTAGGTATTGCTGGGTTGCTAAGAAAATGTAAGAATTGGGAAGAAAAGTAATTACAAATTTACAGAGCTTTCACAATGCGGGGTCCAAATAGCAACATTTTCAGTCATTATTCATTGAGGTGACACAAAATTTTCGAAAGAGCGGAAGAACACCAGTTACAAACGCAGCACTCATAATTTCGTTTCAACTCGTTTTCATTACATTGTCTTCCATTTTCTTTCGTTTTTTCTTTAAATCTTCCCATCAAGCAAACAGCTTTGAAATGCCTAGTGCGTTGTGATTGTTACCTTGCCGGTTGCATCAGATTCAGATCACGGTTGGATGAAAATGACGGAAGCTTGAATTTGCGCGGTGGAATGCGACCGGTGGGGAATCAGCTACAACGACATGTTTGATGTGTGAGAAAATTCAGGGCTTTGTGAGGTTGAGAGACCTGAGAGAGAGAGAGAGAGAGAGAGAGAGAGAGAGAGCGATGTGTGATCTGAATGTTAAACTATTCATTTAATGGTTTTTTGGAGCTACAACCATATAATAACGTTCTTCTTCTTCTCCTTCTCCTCCTTCCTCTTTATAATATTTCATTTTGGGGGTAAATCTGAAGTTTAAAATGGATTGTCAGCGGAAAAAAGGAAAAAATTATTAAAATGGGTAATTCCCTAAACTTTTAATTTTATTTTAAATTAAAAAGTATTATTAATTACATTCATCCAATACTGATAACCAACTCACGGACTTAATGAAATAAAAAATATGTATTTAAATGAATAATAAAATACTAAATAACAGTTCAACATAAATTAATAAATGATATTGGAATATGATCATGTCGTATAAACTCATCCATCTATATTATAACACTTAAATGAGTTATATTATGTAACCGTATTTCAATATTATACAACAAGTCCAAGGGGCGTGCATAATGTTTAACTATTTAAAACTTACTTATTAATTTTAAAGAAATCATAAAATTAAAATAATTAGAGTAAAATTGGCAATGTCTTTGACCTTTTTTAGGCTTTACCAAATTATTTTCAATTTCTTCTTTTGCTTTCTTTTTTTCTTTAAATCACCTGAATTGATAGAGAGAAGAGGCCACAGATGTAAAGCCCAACGTACCTCCAAAAGAGCCTGAGCCCAAAGCCCGCAGTTGCCCAGCAACGGTTGGGTTTTACCAGTCGGTCCCGCTCTAAACAAGATAAGATTTTCGTCAAAAATATGCTACAGTCTTCTGCTCCAACAGCTTCTTCAGAAATTCCCTTCAAACTTCATTCATACTTGGCTTTTCTCTGAGCACTTCTGAGAGACGAAACCCAGAAAGGAAATGCCTCAAACCCTTTTCTTAAAGCCCTTCATTTCAGCTCCTTTGGATAATTGGAGGTTTGTTTTCCTTCATCCCCTCTTGCTAAACCCTTGTAAAACCCCTAAAAACCCATACTTTCATTTGAGCATCTGTGTTTTATTTCAGCTTCTGAGTCTGCATTCTTGATGCTCTGTTTGGTTACTTGTATAATTTGGGGGGATAGCATTGAATTTTTGAGGTTCAGGGCTGTAGCTTTTTACTTTGAAAGTGAAGTGAATTATTTTACTACATTTTTTAGCTAATGTTTTCTCTCGGCAGCCAAACAGGGGGTTGTGGTTAACCAAATTTTCTGTTTTGATTCAAAATTCTGAAAGATATGAGTACATAGTATGATTTTTCTTGATGGGGTTGAAGGTGAAATTGCTGTTTTTGTATGCCTCTGGAGTATGCTATCATTTTTGAAGACGTGCAACCGTAAATTATGAATGTTTGAGTATAATTAGATTAATTTATATCTACCTAGTTGCATTGTTGTGCAATTGAATTTCTCTGCAATGTGGCCTTTGGCTTGCTTGCTCCCCTGGATGTGCAATTCGTACTTTTACATTGTCATCAACCTAAGTCGGGCTTTTGCATAGAAATGACTAGTTTGAGAACTCTCTGTCTGATGGTTTATGTGTTCATTGTGGTATTGAGAAATAACAATGTGAATTTTGTATCCAGTAAATTGAAAGCGTGCACAAATTCTATTGGTGCCAATGTCAAGGTGCGTGGAAGAGTGGGGGTAGTTTGTATGGGTATGCTGGCACCAAGAAAGTTCTTGCAGAAAAGGAAGAAAGTAGAAGTTTTCAAAGATGCTGCGGATGAAGCTGAGCAGAAGAACTGGAGGAGACTGATGAATGAAATTGAAGAGACAGGTTCTGCTGTTTCTGTGCTCAAAAGTGAAAGGCTCAAGGACAAGACTATTCCTAAGGATCTTGTGCTTGGAACTTTGGTCAGATTCAAGCAACTGAAAAAATGGAACCTTGTCAGCCAGGTATGTAGAGATGCACTTTTTTTGTGCTGCAACAGAAAAGATTTGGTTACTTCTTAAAAGTCAGTTAATTCTTTCTGAGGATGACAAGCTGTAGCCAACTAGTAAATTAATCTATGCTGACGTCATTCTTAGTTTATGTGGAGGAAAAGGGTATTTTCTGTGTGCAATATAGTATGAATATTTCAATTAGTTGGGGCAGCTTCCCTGTAGGAATGGCTTATAGGTTGGATCAGATAAATTTATTGATCAATCATTTAGGGCATCCTGCATATTATAGACAAACCAATCAGATAAATTACATGGATAGGATGTTTTATTTTTCTTGTAAATCATTCATTTTCTGAGCTCATTACTTTTAGTGCTTGATTTGCTTTGATGTTCAAATCTCTTCTTTGCTTATGTCCTTTGTCTTCTAGATTCTTGAATGGCTCCAAACTCAAAATTGGTGGGACTTCAGCAAAATGGATTTCCTGATGCTTATAACAGCTTATGGAAAGCAAGGGCACTTCAATGGGGCTGAGAAGGTTTTAAGTTTGATGAATGAGAAGGGAATTCCACCAAGTGTAATATCTCATACTGCTCTTATGGAAGCATATGGAAAAGGAGGCCGATATAACAATGCTGAAGCAATATTTAGAAGGATGCAGTCTTCTGGCCCTGAACCGTCTGCTGTGACTTATCAAATAATACTAAAAATCTTTGTTGAGGTAATATCATCTTTAATTCCTTAGCCAAACTTGTGGATGTCCCTAAACGTTTATATTAAATCTTAACTATAAATTTTCAATTTAGTGCTACACTATTTTGATGATGCTTATATTAGGTCATGTATAGCAAATTTTCTTTTTATTTTATGCTTTAATGAATGGAAGCTGTATTTCAGTAAGTTCTATTCTTTTGAAATATATAGGTACCAATTGAATGATCTAGGTTATAAGCTCAGTGCGGTCTATGTCTGGCCTTAATTTATATAGTTGTTCAAATTTGCAGCAAGATTACGTTAAAGTTTTTTTAGTAGAAATAAAAAAGTGAACATGAAGCAAAGTAGATGATATTTTCTTTAAAATTTATTTTTGAATATATGTTTTTTGTTTCTCTTTTGTCTCTTGAATGATTTGCTTTAGACAAATAGGTGCTGCTGTATCTAGAATATGATTTGCTTGCTGTAATCTTTCTAATAGTTTGTTGAGCAATATGCATGCTTTCATTGGAGAGTCATTCTACCCACCTCACGAGAGTACCTTGAAATACTGCAGGGATGTAAGTTCAAGGAAGCAGAAGAAATTTTTGAGACCCTTTTGGATGAGGGAAAATCGCCTTTGAAGCCAGACCAAAAGATGTTCCATATGATGATTTATATGTATAAGAAGGCCGGGAGTTATGATAAAGCTCGTAAGATGTTCGCATTGATGGCTGAGAGAGGGGTTCAGCAATCGACGGTTACTTATAATAGCTTAATGTCATTTGAAACTAATTACAAGGAAGTTTCAAAGATGTATAACCAGGTAAATTTTGTGAAAATATCTTAATAATTATTCATATGGCTCGCAAGAGCATGCTGAACAGTTCCTATTAGAGTATGCTTTAGAATTGTAAAATAATCTTGCAGCACTAATTGCCTGGTCTGTTCTCTTAAGCATCATTGGTTGAATTATGATCAGGATAGAAGAATATGCTTCCTTTCTGGTCAAGAATCACACCTTTATCCATTCCTTGCAGCCTTCTTTCTCAAGTCTGCACATTTATCGTGATTTTTTCCAATGGCTTTATTCATGAGGCTTGCTTTGGTAGGGACCTAATCTGTTATCATGTGTACCCGTCAAAGGTTTCCCAGGCCTCAGCAGCAAGAGCTTTGTGGTTCAGTAGTCATGCATGACCTCTTTTTAGTTAGAATTTTTTAAAATATTAAATATTAAATATTTATTAATATAAAAATAAAAATAAAAAATCAGTTTTAAATTAAATTGTTTGTAGAGAATGAAAGGGCTTCTCCTTATCCATTGTTCTTGTCGTATATCAGGCATGCAGTTTTTTTCTTTGAAGTGTGCCCAGTTTATACAACATATCATTCAAAGGGCAAAAACTGGCTTACATATATTATGCATATAAATGAAAAGTGGAAAAGGATGCCTTTTATTATCTGCCAGCTTTAACAATGATTTTGAATGGTCGACAAGCACACATGAAAGTCATCCCCTTCTCCATGCTTATCTTGTTAATTTGTTTTCCTGAAATTCGTACCAACTATTCACCTGAAGTTCCATGACCTAAATATCAAGGTTTTCAAGTGATCAGCTTTATTGTTAATTATAAAATTCATCAGAAATTAACGGTAACTTCAAATGGCAGATGCAAAGAGCTGGTCTCCGACCTGACGTAGTGAGCTATGCCTTACTCATTAGTGCTTATGGGAAAGCTAGAAGAGAGGAAGAAGCCTTAGCTGTTTTTGAGGAGATGCTTGATGCTGGTGTCAGGTACTTAGGCTCAATGCTACTTATTCTATTGATACAGGGAGCCAAAGTATTTGAAAGTTGAATATGTGAGGAACTGATTCATATTCTTAATTCAACTTGTTTATTTAATTCAAGCTTGCAAAACTCAATGAAGCTGACATGGTCACTTGGCTCCCCTGCTTGTGTTTTGCGTAAATGATTGTAATGAAATGAATTTTCGAGTTGATGTATCATCATCTACAAAGGTTATATCTAAATTGTAGATGATTGCACTGGCTTCAAACTTGACTGGTTTTGCACCAAGGCGTAGCTGTGGAAAGTAGACACTGGCAGGCCAATTTATGCTACACACAATTTACTTTTGGCTGAATTCTTGATGCCAATTCCTTGCCATTGATGAAATCTATAATCTCCGCCATTCTTTCTGTTTTGCAGACCAACCCCGAAAGCTTATAACATTTTGCTTGACGCATTTGCAGTATCAGGAATGGTGGACCAAGCTCGAACTGTTTTTAAGAGCATGAGAAGGGACAGGTATACTTCTCAGTACCTGCATGTTGATTACGCTACATTCAGAGATGAGTTGCATTTGCTAAAAAATTAGTTTCCATAGATTCAAAATTCTTGTTTTGGTTATAGAAAGATTTCTATTGTGCTTATTATTTGTGGCAGTAAATGACAACTGAGTACTTTGTGCGCTCTTTTTAGGATAAGAACTTGTGAGGAAAATTGGATAAGGAAAAGTTTCAACTATAAAATATTTACATAATATATTTTTCTTATCTGCTTTATCATGTTCAGAAGATTTCAAATAAGTGGTTAGTGACATTGATATATTATATTAGGGGTGGACCTGTTAGTTGGGTCCACATATCATAGAAGTCTTGGATTTGAAAGTTATAGTGAATTGATGTTTCCATTGTAGTAGGGGAACTTGGATGATGTCAGTATATCATACTTGTTGAGATATTTAAAAAGTATCATGTGCAAGCATGCTTTTTATGTGACATTTTGTTTCATTTCTTTATGCCCATGTATTCTTCCACCCATCCGCCTGTTTGCCTGTCCTCTTCACCTAGATTTTATTTTTTGGTTATTTTTTGTCTGTTTATATGTGTTCAAGCGTGTATATGAACTTACTAAATTTTCTACATACCGATCACCATTGGGTCA
Source organism: Prunus mume (assembly GCF_029339155.1). Lineage (NCBI taxonomy): Eukaryota > Viridiplantae > Streptophyta > Magnoliopsida > Rosales > Rosaceae > Prunus > Prunus mume. The sequence continues at coordinate 24,931,246 of NC_142701.1, read as the reverse complement.
GATTGTAAATTCTACAAACCAGTCAACAACTCAATGTTTGATTGGATTCGATTTGAATCCATCAGTCCATTTCTCTCACTTCTTTTCTCCCTTCACTGATTATCTTCACATGTATTTTCCAAATTAAATACCTAGGTCTTGAATGAACTTTATGATTCTACTGTCTGATAGAACCATGGATTTTTAGGTTGTAACGTCATGTATCTAACTCAACAAGAATGTGGTCTGTTGACAGAATCATTAAAGACATGATTTTGTAGGAGTGTAGAAATAGCCATATTTATGATGGTAATACCTGTCCCTAAAAATGTACTGTCTATGGTCTGGATAGTGAACCCTCTATATTTGTTTGCTTTTCTTCAGGTATAAACCTGATCTTTGCTCTTATACGACTATGTTATCAGCATATGTAAATGCATCTGATATGGAGGGTGCTGAAAAGTTTTTCTTAAGAATAAAACAAGATGCACTTAAACCCAATATCGTCACTTACGGAACCTTAATCAAAGGGTATGCTAAGACAAATAATATAGAGAAGATGATGGAGAAATATGAGGAAATGCAGGCAGCTGGTGTCAAACCAAATCAAACAATCTTAACGACAATAATGGATGCATATGGCAAGAACAGAGATTTTGGCAGTGCTGTTGTTTGGTACAAGGAAATGGAAACCTGTAGCCTTCCACCTGATCAGAAAGCAAAGAATATCCTTTTCTCTTTGGCGAAAACAGCAGAAGAACAGAAGGTAGCTTACCAAATTGTAGGGAATTTGGATCAGTGTAGCAATGAACAAGGAGGTGCGAAGTTTTTGGTGCCTGTTGATGAGAATGATAGCGAGGATGAGGATGCGGATGATGACGACAATCATGATGATGAATTAGATGGTCCTTCGCAGGTCACTTCATCATATGATGAACAAAAACATGAACTGATTTATTTAAATGGTGATAATGAGAAAAACCTTGACGGCTTACTTAAAGTGGCTAATTTGTAAATTTGGGGGGGGGGTGTTCTCTATTTTGTGGTATAGTTACGTTACTCAGGCTTTATTATTATTATTCATGCAAGAATATCAGTTGAGAGTTATTACGTGGAAACGGAATTCTTCCACACCAGCTTAGTGGCATTTAAGCAACTGTTTACTGCTTTTGGCTTCTGATTGCTTGTGAACTATATAGGCTCAGAATTCAGGCCACCTTTGATCGCGCTTCTATTGGCGGTGAGATGGGCAGAGAACAAAATGGAACCATTTGAGTTTTGTCAGGCTTATTAATGTGCATTTTTGGAATTCATAGTTTTGTGATTCAAGTGTGGCAGCTTCTTCTCAAGTTATGTCTTTCGGCAATAGCAAGGTAGTATAGTTCTGAATGTGACATATTCATCAGAGCAGAAACTATTACTGTTCGATTCTGTGAAACAAATAGGATGGTTTTCTTTCCCTTATATCATCAAAATTGGCAACAGTCTGATTGGTTGTATACTATACAGGGGAAGAAGGTACAAACTTATAGTCTAAATCTCGTTGACCAAGCTATGTCAAAACACAGGAATTCATACATGAACCGCAGGTGAAATCAAGTTTTGAAAACCTCCATGGCCTTATACATCGGTCAGCGAGTCTTGTGTTTCTGCTGCTTTCTTCAATCGATCAGCTGCTTTTTCAACCTACAAAAGCATGGTGATTAGTGATAAGTTGATCAAATGCAGTCCATGTTGACTATATACGCCAAGATAAGACAATACTTCAATCAAAATTTAAATTACCTCAGTATTCCAATTTGTTCTGGCGGTGAGAATAATTAGAGTTACTGTTTGTAGAAAAACTCCAATAATCATCCCCCACCAAATACCCTGAAAAAGGTAAAAAGAATGCATCATGTTCTATCATTCACAAAGAAATAGCTTTACTAGCACAAGAGTGAGGGAGAGATTGAACTTACTGCTACTCCCATGTTGGTTTTGAAGCCAAGAACACATCCGATTGGAAGACCGATAATGTAGTAGCAAGTCAGGTTAACATAGGCCACAACAGCTTGCCATCCACTTCCAATTGCCACCCCTGAAATTCCACAGAGTTAAATTATAAATGACGCCTCACAATGCCTGCAGACCTGGTTTGTTCATCTACCCCTTTTGTCACATATCAGTACCTGAGAGTATTGGTTGAATGCCATTCAAGAAAACAGAGATGGCCAGCAATGGGGTTAACTCAGATACTGCCACGATAACTTCGGAATCACTCGTAAAAAGCTTGCTTAATCCAACTTTAAAAATCAATACAATTGCACTGAAGACTATGCTAATAAGTATGCTGGTCCCGTTCACAACAAACACTGAAAATTTGGCCACCCTTGCATTACCAGCACCTAGCTCATTACTGACTCGAACACTGCATAACCGATGTCTCGTTATCAATAAAGAAAATTATAATTCGTGATTAAGATATAAACATTCTTAGGAGCATTTTACTTGTCACAAACCTGGCTGCTGCACTTAGGCCTAACATAAATTGCATGTCCCAGTTCAAATAGTTCATGCTGGAATTTTATCACATCAGAAAATGTAAAGTTAGACTAACAATGTGAGTTAAACAATTGAGCAAATTGACTGATAAAAGTAAAAGCTTAAATCGAATGCTTTAACACAAGACATACCAAATAGAAATGGAGTCTAGAGCAATTGTAGGATTGGAGAGAAGCCCTGATATCAGCACCAGCCCCTGGTTGTACCATATCTCCAAGCTACATTAATGCATGACCAAACCCAAGAGTTATTTGAAAGGTAAAAACAAGTGTGTTTTTTTAGTACAACCGATTGGGGGAGGGGGTTTTACACAAATATTCATTGGGTGTCCGGGGTTTTTGAACTTCTGAACACATGAGTAGAGGTGAAAGAGCTCAACCGAGCTATACCCCACTAGTGAAAGGTAAAAAAAAGTGTCTGCAAATGAGATGTGCAGTAAAAAAAAAGGGGGAGAAAAGGGTTAAAATGTGACACTTACCAGAGCATGATAGCAGAAGAAAGAGTTAACTTAAAATAAGGCCAAATTCCTTTGAAGGCATTCCAAGAGAAGCCAGTCCAAGTTTCCTTGCACTTGGGGCTTAGAATAATGTAAAGTCCATATGTAATGACAAGAAGCCACCAAGAGAGGCTGAGAGTAAGAGCCGCCCCCAGTAGGCCATATTCCACAACATAAACCACCAACCAAGTGAGAAGAACGTGGATGAGGAAAACCCCCACAGACATGTAAGCCAAAGGGTTCACAATGTTTTGTGCTTGAAGGAACCTCTGTTGGGGGCAGTTGATTGCAAATGCATAAAGCTGAGGAATTATGCCCCTTGCAAACACTTGGCCCTTCAATGCTATGTCTTCTGCCTGGCCTATGGCTATAAGTATTGGACCAGACCACCAATACACAAATGTAAGGAGGACTGCTGCTCCCAAGTGCAAGATGACTGCTTTTTGGAATATGATGCCCATTTCTGGCAATTTTCTGGCTCCAAATGCTTGCCCACACACAGTTTGCACAGCACTAGCCATTCCCAACTTTTGATTCAAAAGCAAGGGGAAAAAAAAAAAAAAAATTCAACCACAAAATAGAAAAAATTAAAAAAACATAGAGATACATATAACTTATTTGGTACATTAGTTTGGGATACTTACCATAATCCCATAAGCAAGACCTTGAATTCCCACACTAGCAATAGAGGCTCCAGCCAGGTCCAAGGCACTCAAATGGCCACAAAACATGAGGGTGACAAAGCTGAGCATGTAATTAAATATGGAGACAATGATAGATGAACCAGATAAAATCCAGAGCAGCCTTGATTCCCATGCCACCAGTCTAGGCCACCATCGGACCGCCACAGGCCTGTGCTCCAGAAAATCTTCGATGGCAGCGGACGACAAGCCAGGTATCTGGGAATGTGAGTCAAGTCCCAGCAGCAGTGGCTGGTACTCCTCCGCCGACCCCATGGTTGCCACTTCGGCTTGAGGGTTGTGCAGCTGAGTGTGTGTGAGAGTGTGCTTGTGCTACTTGGAAGAAGCAGAGTGAATAAATTTATATGATGTTACATTATGTACAAAATTAAGAAGGGAAAGTAGAAAGCTTAGGGTCTTAACTACCTTTCAAATTGTTTGGTACCTACTGGCTCATTCATGCGTTATATTAGCAAGAGAAATTTAGCTGCAACTACCTATGTTTTTGTCTACAAATTACACCAAACCAAAACCCATGTATAATTTCCAAGTCAAATGTGGCATTTAAACTTTGAAGGCTCCGAGCAGTGCTTTGTTAAATGCAAACTGAATATGTCACTTGTCAGTTCCCTGTGGCATAGCCCGATAGTTGGTGGGGCTCATTTCAGTTTATTGTGCTTGTTTGTATTGGATAAAAGGGACATTTTTGCTCACTACTTTAATTCAATGTGTACCCTCACCACCCTCGACATTTGTCCATATGAATAACCATAGTTAATTTTTGGTTTTAAATATTTTAAAATATTTAAAACCAAATAATAATATAAAATAAAATAACTTTCTCCTCTCTCTCCCCCCTCTCCGACCTACTCCCTCCATCCATGACGGCTCAAATTCTAAACCCATCTCTGCTAGCACATCATCCCTCTGGTCCTCCACCTCCGCCCTTGTGCATCAGTCAATTTACTTTATATAAAAATAAAAATAAAGCATAAGGCTTTCAATTGGTTCAAGCAGTAATAATAATACCTATCGACCCTTACGGAAGATTACAAACTCACCGAACCAAATTTCCCTAAAATCAAGATCTCTTGGACTGCTTCTATCAGATTCTCCTAGGTTTGAGATCCAGTGGCTGTTAATGAGAGTAGGCTTAGAAAAAGTTTGAAGCTTTTGAAAAAAGAGATTGGAATTCAACTTGGGAAATTCGTTTATGTAAGCTATGCAATTCTTCTTCCTCGTAAATTAGTCTTTGAGTCCTTACTTTTTGGCTCTTAAAGGCAAATAGGGCGCGGTGGAGGGTGAACAAGGCGGGGGAGGGAATGGTGGCTGGGTTGTTAGAAGGGAATGGTTGGGTTGCTATATGGGGAATGGTGGCTTAGGGTTGCTGGAGGTGGGTCGGGAAGGAGGGAGAGAGAAGGAGAGTTTTTAAATTAAATTAAATTATTATTTTACTTTATTATTTGGTTTTAAAAAAATTAACTATGGTTATCTCATAGACATGTGTCAACTGTTTAGAATGGTGGTGATGACACCTTATGTTAAAGTGGTGAGCAAAAATGCTTCTATTGGATAAATTATTGTAGAGGCGATGATTTTCTTATTTTATCACTTACACTCCATTTTTAGTTATAAAAAGGAGTGTAAGTGGATAAAATAGGAGAAAAAGGAGTGGGGAAATCACCACTCTTATTGTATTGATTTTGGAGTGGACCCAGATACCATTGACAAGTTTTGGTTAGGTCAACACGTGCACCTAATATGGCCACTAGAAATTTTTGGGTTTTGTTTCTGATTAGCAGTTAATAATTTCGATTAGGTAAGAAAAGTTTACTGAGTTATGTAGATGGGCACGTGCACCTTCATAAAAGAAATGCTTACTCACATGACAGCTTTAGGATTCTAGGATTCTTGAAGGTAGAGAGAATCTCAGAAGCCATTACTAAATTGAATGGTTTTTACAAAATATTAAGAAATTAATTTTTCAAATATTTAACTACCATAATTGCTGTACAGTTTGATTGAGTTGCTACATATGATCAGATGCCATTTTGTAGTTTCTTTGATTGTAACTTTGGAGTGAGAAGTAAATTGTCATATGTGTATCTTGTTAATTTGTTTTCCTGAAATTCGTACCAACTGTTCACCTGAAGATCCCTCAGAAATTAACTGAAACTTCAAATGGCAGATGCAAAGAGCTGGTCTCCGACCTGACGTAGTGAGCTATGCCTTACTTATTAGTGCTTATGGGAAAGCTAGAAGAGAGGAAGAAGCCTTAGCTGTTTTTGAGGAGATGCTTGATGCTGGTGTCAGGTACTTAGGCTCAATGCTACTTATTCTATTGATACAGAGAGCCACAGTATTTGAAAGTTGAATATGTGAGGAACTGATTCATATTCTTAATTCAACTTGTTTATTTAATTCAAGCTTGCAAAACTCAATGAAGCTGACATGGTCACTTGGCTCCCCTGCTTGTGTTTTGCATAAATGATTGTAATGAAATGAATTTGCAAGTTGATGTATCATCATCTACAAAGGGAAAGTAGACACTTGCAGGCCAATTTATGCTACACACAATTTACTTTCGGCCGAATTCTTGATGCCAATTCCTTACCATTGATGAAAACTATAATCTCCGCCATTCTTTCTGTTTTGTAGACCAACCCCGAAAGCTTATAACATTTTGCTTGACGCATTTGCAGTATCAGGAATGGTGGACCAAGCTCGAACTGTTTTTAAGAGCATGAGAAGGGACAGGTATGCTTCTCAGTACCTGCATGTTGATTATGCTATATTCCGATGAGTTGCACTTGCTGAAAAATTAGTTTCATATATTCAAAATTCTTGTTTTGGTTCTAGAAAGATTTCTATTGTGCTTATTATTAGTGGCAGTGAATGACAACTGAGCACTTTGTGCACTCGTTTTAGGATAAGACCTTTTAAGGAAAACTGGATAAGGAAAAGTTTCAACTATAAAATATTCAAATAGTTGTTGGAGCATGATTTCTTTCAAGAAGAAATATCTCCACAGGTTCTTGACTGAAGTCCGCACGCTTTCCTGGTTGAAGGAGAACTCCGGATTACGTTCCCGAAGTCGAACGGTGGAAATGGGGTGAGTAACTACAAAAGCCACTCCAATGCTCAAGTCAATGTTTGTGCAACGTACTCTTAGTGTTCAACTGAATTTCTCGTACCTTGGTTGGAGGTCTAGCCGGGTTTTTATAGTGCTTCGAGTTCTTGGGTTTGGCCATACTTCCCTAGCTTTGAGCATCCCGTCCTCTACTTCATGGTAGTGGGATCATATGAGTGATTTGTGTCTCCCTCGCTCCGCATTTCTATAGTGGGAGGGAAGCTCGATCATCCCACGTCTTTTGGTTGTGGCATATGGGTTAAGCCATGATAAATGAGATTTGGTCCCCACAGTGCCCCCTTTTTTTCCTCTCTACGCGCTTAGCAAGTGGAGAGGGAAAAATGATCTAAGTGGGATTTTGGAATAGGATTTCTTCGGGTTGAGCGCATGTCATCCTGATGGGTTCATGGTTGAGCCCCAAATAAGCCATACCCTTTTCCCTTGGGCTTGTTGGTTAAGCCCAAAATTATGATTCTTATTGGCTTATCACCGACTCACGCATGTTGCTTTCACACCTTGCATGCAAAATATTCAAATATGAATTTTCATGCGCGTTGCTAACTTCTCAAGTTTCAACTGTGGACTGCTACCCCTATGTGGAGTATCCAAGTATGGACAGCCGATCTCATGCGCAAGTGGACCCTTTTCTTTATTTTGAATTTATGCACCTCTACCGATTAGGTGGGCCCATGCGCATTTTCCTCTTTGCTAACCTACCCTAAGCTTAGGGTGCGCTTGATTTTGAGCTTTTGCCAATCCTGATGGTCATTTTATGCCTCTGCCTGGTTTCGCTCTTTTGCCAATTGCCTATGCCGATCCCAAATGGATTTCAACGAGTTGATGCAGTGGTATTTGCCTAGAGTTTGACCTTGGAGGTCTTGCGTTCAACATCTCCACCCTTTATCTTAAAATATTCTCTCTCTTTTTTCTTGCACTTGAGCCGTCCATGCGGACCCAAAATCCCATAGTTGTCCTTCCGGACTCGTGTGACGTCGGTTTCTCAACCGGTCCAAGGTGTTTACAAACCTTTTTTTTTCCTTCTCCTTTTTTTTCTCGCACTTGAGCCGTCCACGAGGGCCCCAAAACCCCTTAGCTGTCCTTCCAGACCAGCGTGGTTTCTCAACCAAGCCAAGATGTTCGCGAACTTTTTTCTTCTCTTTTTTTTTCGCACTTGAGCTATCCACGCGGGCCTGAAACCCCTTAGCTGTCCTTTCGGACCCGTGCGACTTTGGTTTCTCAACCGATTCAAGATGTTCACGAACCTTTTTCTTCCCATTTTTTTTTCCCTTGCACTTGAGCCATCCATGCGGGCCCCAAAACCCCTTAGCTGTCCTTCCGGACCAGTGCGCGTTCGGTTTCTCCTCTTTGTTTTCATCGACTCCCAAGCGGTCCACGATCTAGTCTTTGCGTGAGGAGGTGAACAAGCATAGCTCCATAGGTGTACTTATTACCTTGCATTACTTAGTGCTTACATCTGTTGCTCTTATTTGTCTTTTGTCGAAACGCATGCAGCTTTCTGTTAGGGAAGCGCATGAGATGGAATAGAAATAATTTTCGATTGGTCATATCAGACCAGGCTTTGTTGCTAGAGCCTAAGGCAAATATCCGAGCCGGCCACACCGAATCTTATCTTCGCTTTTGAAAAACTTCTTCCGTGACTTCGTGAATTATTTTCTCAATCTTCGCCCCCTGCTATAAAAGGTCTGGTCGATAGAGACACACTAATTCGTAAAACCGTTTATACTTTGATTTTATTCTTCATATATAAGCTCTAGGTGCAAAGGGAGAGGAAAGTGTTTTGTGTGTTTGAGAACTCCGCCGAAGGGTTCTTGTTCTTGCCACCACCTAGTAAGTATTATTTTCATATTTACTATTTTCATGTCGAGCCACGAGATTTTGCCCAAGTCCAATGATCTTCCACCGAACTACGAGATACTTAAGGCTCGCACTAAATGATGTGTTCCCGACAACGTGGGGATCAATCCTCCGCCTTTGGGGTTAGATAATACACTGGTGTCGGTATCCCTCAGGGTTCCTTAATTCTCTCGCCGGCCTACTTAGAGCATGTTAGGTTTCCACTCCATTTCCTCTTTCATATGCTCCTATTCTTCCTGGGCCTTCACCCCATGCAACTAAACCCAAATTCTTTCTTTCCCATATCTGGGTTTCTAGCTGTCGGTTTGAAATGGGTGTGTCCCTTAGCTTTAAGGATTTCATTTACCTCTACGACTTGGCTTGTGTTAGGGAAAGTCACTATATCTTTTTACGTCGTCAGTAAAAAGGTATTTACTTGTAAGCCCACTTCCACCAAGTATTGGAAAACCAACCTCTCTTAATCATGAGGAGTGGGCAGCCCGAGATGTCTAACATGCCTATCCCGTTGGCGTTTGGCTGATCACCGAATTCTAGGCGCCGTTGGTGTTAGACATCTCAGGCCCCGCCCACTCCCCAATTATTAAGAGAGGTTGATTTTTCCAGACTTGGTGAAAGTGGGCTTACAGTAAATACCTTTTACTGCACTCCAGATGTAAAAAAGAAATAGTGACTTTGCACCCTAACATAAGCCAAGTCGTAGAGGTAAATGAAATCCTTAAAGCTAAGGGACACACCCCATTTCAAACCGACGGCTACCAGATATGAGAAAGAAAGAATTCGGGTTTAGTGGGGTGAAGACCCAGGAAGAATATGAGCATATGAAAGAGGAGATGGAGTGGAAACCTAACATGCTCTAAGTAAACCGACGAGAGAATTAAGGAACCCTGAGGGATACCAGCACCAGTGTGTATATCCGACCCCAAAGACAGAGCATCGATCCCAAGTTGTCAGAACACATCCTTTAGCACGAGCCTTAAGTATCCCGTAGTTTGGTGAGTGGACTGGGCCAAATCTCTATCAACTAGGTGGTGGCACCTTTGTAACATATATAAAGGGGGCGAAGATTGGGAAAATAATTCACAAAAGTCACGGAAAGAAGTTTTTCAAAAGCAAAGATAAGATTTGGTGTGGCGGCTCAGATATTTACCTTAGGCTTTGGTAACAAAGCTTGGTCTGATATGACCAATCAAAATTATTTCTATTCAACGCATGCGCTTCACGATAGAAAAAATGCATGCGCATGCTTCCACAAAAGACAAATAAGAACAACAGATGTAAGTAATAAGTGATGCAAGGTAGTAAGTACACCTACGAGCTAGGCTTGTTCACCCTCAACTAAGTACTAGATCGTGGACCGCTGGGAGTCGGTGAAAACGAAGAGGAGAAACCAAAGGCACGGGTTCGGAAAGACAGCTAAGGGTTTGGGGCCCACGTGGATGACTCAATTGCATGGGAAAAAGAAGGGGAAAAAAGGTTCGTGAATATCTTGGATTGGTTGAGAAACCAAAGGTGCACGGTCCGAATGACAAAGGGTTTCAGGCCTGTGGGCGCTCAAGTGCAAGAAAAAAGGAGAAGAAAAATAAAAGTTCGTGAACATCTTGGATCTTGAGAAACCAAGGCGCACGAGTTCGGAAGGACAACTAAGGGGTTTTGGGGCCCGTGGATGGCTCAAGTGTGAAAAAAAAAAGGAGGAGAAAAAGAAAATAAAAAGTAAAAAGTAAAAATAAAAAGATTCGTGAACACCTTGGAGAAACCAAGGCACACGGTCCGGAAGGACAGAGGGGTTTTGGGGTCTGCGTGGACGCTTATGCGAGAAAAAAAGAAGAAAAAAAGTTCGTGAACATCTTAGATCGGTTGAGAAACTGATGGTGCACAGTCCGGAAGGATAGCTAAGGGTTTTGGGGCCTGCATGGACGACTCAAGTGCGAGAAAAAAAAGGAGAAGAAGAGGAAAAAAAAGGTTCGCGAACATCTTGGATCGGTTGAGAAACCTAAGGTGCACGGTCCGTATGACAGCTAAGGGCTTTTGGGACTGCGTGGATGGCTCAAGTGCGAGAAAAAAAAGGAAAATAAAAAAATAAAAATAATAAAAAAAAAAAGGTTCGTGAACACCTTGGATTAGTTGAGAAACCGAAGGCACACGGGTCCGGAAGGACAACTAAGGGGCTCTGGGCCCGCGTGGACGGCTCAAGTGCGAGAAAAAAAAGGTTCGCGAACATCTTGGATCCGTTGAGAAATCGAAGGTGCACGGGTTCGGAAGGATAGCTAAGGGGTTTAGGGCCCGTGTGACGGCTCAAGTGCGAGAAAAAAAGAGGTTCGTGAACACCTTGGATCGATTGAGAAACCGAAGGCACATAGGTCTGGAAGGACAATTAAGGGGTTTTGGGGCTCGTATGGACGGCTAAAGTGCAAGAAAAAAAGGAGAGAATATTTTAAGATGAATGGTGGAGATTTTGAACAGAAGACCTCCAAGGTCAAACTCAAGGCAAATACGACTGCACCAACTCATTGAAATCTATTTGGGATTGGCTAGCAATGAGAAACCAAGAGGTATGGGACCATCAGATTGGCAAAATCTCAAAATCAATAGCACCCTAACTGGGGTTGGGATCGGCTAGCAAAGAGAAACCAAGAGGCATGGGACCCACCGGATCGGTAAAAGCTTAAAACCGGCGCACCCTAATCCATTTAGGATAGGCTAGGAAAAAGAAACCAAGAGGCATGCGACCCACCGGATTGGCAAAAGTTCAAAACCAAGCGCACCTCGACTGGAGTTTGGATCGGCTAGCAAAGAGAAAGCAAGGATCATGGGGCCCACGGGTTGGCAAAGCTTGAAACCAAGCGCACTAACGGGGGCGGTTAGCAAAGAGGAAAATGCGCGGGGGCTGGTTCAAAATAAAGAAAAGGGTCCACTTACGCATGGGATCGGTTGTCCGCGCTTGGATACTCCACATAGGGGTAGCAGTCCACAGTTGGAACTTGAGAAGTTAGCAACGTGCGTGAAAATTCATATTTGAATATTTCGCATGCAAGGTGTGAAAGCAACATGCATGAGTCGGTGATAAGCCAATAGGAATCATATTTTTGGGCTTGACCAACAAGCCCAAGGGAAAAAGGTATGGTTTATTTGGGGCTCAGTGAGCCCATCAGGATGACATGCCCTCAACCCGAAGAAATCCTGTTCCAAAATTCCACTTAGATCATTTTTCCCTCTCTACCCGCGTGTAGAGAGGAAAAAAGGGGGCACTGTGGGGACCAAATTTCATTTATCATGGCTTAACCCATATGCCACAACCAAAAGACGTGGGATGATCGAGCTTCCCTCCCACTAGAGAAGTGAGAGCGAGGATGCGCAAAGCTAGGGAAGTATGGCCAAACCCAAGAACTCGAAGCGCTATAAAAACCCGGTTAGACTTCCAACCAAGGTACAAGAAATTCAGTTGAACACTAAGAGTACATTGCACAAACACTAACTTGAGCGTCAGAGTGGCTTTTGCAGGTACTCACCCCATTTCCACCGTTTGACTTTGGGAACGTAATCGGGAGTTCTCCTTCAAACAGGAAAGCGTGCGGACTTGTCAAGAACTTGTGGAAGTATTTCCACACACAACAGTCGACAGTTGATGCAAGCAAGCATAGCTTCTCTTATAGCCTCAGCCTCCATAATTAAGGCCAAGCTGCCATATAATTCCCCCAAGCCTTCTGCCTGCAGCTATTAAAGAAGGGGTAATGAAATTTGGATCAGTGTAGCAATGAACAAGGATGTACGAAGTTTTAGGTGCCTGTTGATGAGAATGACAGCGAGGATAAGGATGATGATGACAAGCATGATGATGAATTAGATGGTCCTTCACAGGTCACTTCATCATATGATGAACAAAAACATGAACTGATTTATTTAAATGGTTATAATGAGAAAAGCTTTCAAGGCTTACTTAAAGTGGCTGATTTGTAAATTGGAGGGTGACTCTATTTTGTGGTATAGTCATGTTACTTGGGCTTTATTATTATTATTCATGCAAGAATATCAGTTGAGAGTTATTACATGGAAACGGAATTCCTCCACACCAGCTTAGTGGCATTTAAGCAAGTAGCAGTTTACTACTATTGGCTTTCGATTGCTTGTGAACTATATAGGCTCAGAATTCAGGCCGCCTTCGATTGCGCTTCTATTGGCGGTGCGATGGGTGGAGAACAAAATGGAACCGTTGGAGTTCTGTTAAGCTTATTAATGTGTACTAGCAAAGATGCTCGCGCGTTTCTGCGAGTTTTAAAGCTTTATATAGACATGGAGATCTAAATAGTGGCATAATGCTTTGTTTAGCAAATTTAAGTTACAAGAAATAGACTTATAATTGTCTTGTTAAAAAATTGACCATATTTTAATAAACCAAGCAGTAATGAAAACATCAAAATCGTAGTAGTTTTGAGCTGCTAATTGTTCAAAAGAGTTTGGCTAGGTCTTACGCTACTCGGTGGTGGAAGGGGATCTATCTCTTGTTGGCTCTGTTGTAGAGGTGGCTTTTGTTTTTCCTTCTCCTCAGTAGGGGTTTTAACTCGGTACAAATTTGCAAAATAGCAAGTGTTAGTGTGTAGATAAGTAGGAAAATTTGAGTGAAAGCAATAACTATTATCACATAATGAAGTTTGAAAATCCAATAGGACAAACAATAGTTTAGATAAATCAGATCTAAGCTTAACTTTGAGATAGAACCCAAACATAAGATTTCCCTATTTATAGGAAAAGTTCCTTCAATTTTTAACTGTTCTTCAGTAACCCTTTTCAGTAGGTAGAAATAACGTAAACAATTGCAGTCTCACCGATGTAGCCATGTTTTAGGCTAAAAGTTCAAGAAAGAATATCACAGAATTTACTGGGTAGCCAAGAAAGAAAAGAACAAAAAGAGTAAGGACAAAATTCAAAATCTATGCTCACAAACACGTGTTGCTAATTGGCATATATTTTTGCCATTATTAATAATAATTGTATAATTTATATTTCACGACAAAACTAAATAAAGATCTCGAATAATAATATCATTAAATAAGAAAAAACAAATGCAAAGATGGATAGGACGATATTTCACAAAAAAATTCCCTCTATCTTGAAATCCAACACACCAAATATGAAATTTAGCTAAGGATTCAGGTAGAGCATGTTATGATTTTTCCAATTTGATAAATAACAACCACAGAAAGGAGGATTTTCAAATGCCACAGTATTTGCAAACAAATTAGCAACAGCTACCATGCATGGTCTTTTAAAAAATCAATAGAAAATTAACCTGTAATCAGATAAGCTATCAAATACTTCCCAAAATAGGTACACAAAAGCATAACAACACCTATCCAAAATACAAAGGCAGAAAAACAAAATGAAACAACAATTAGGCAAGAAGAACCAAACCACCAAAAATAACTTGGTAACTACAAAATACAACTAAAAACACTTCAAACACATGGCTTGTAACATCCCGTCCCAAAATTTAATTTAATTTTCAAAATTCTAAAGTGAAGGGATGACTTTAAGCTTAAGGTTATTTGGCGGTTGAGGCTTGACTTTTTGCTCAGGGCTAGTTTTGGAAATTTTCTTGGTTTCTTAGCATAGTGTTCGGGCTCACAAATTTGTAAACACGTGATGAGCCCAAATCGGAGTTGAAACAAAGACGTTTTGGTCAACGGAAGTATAATAATACAACCATAATTATTGCAAAGTTAAAATTTAAATACCCAGCTCTCTCTCTCTCTCTCTCTCTCTCTCTCTCTCTCCCCTCCAGCTGTGATTCTCTCTCTCTCTCGTTTCTCTCTCTCTTCGTGCAAACAGACCAGCCGCTTCAGAAGGCGATTTCTCCCAACTTCGGCGACCGTTTCAGGCGAGATCGGTCCCAAAATCTTCGGCTCGACGTCCTCCTTCTACGCTAAGTCATTTTCGCAGCTCGAAAACCCGAAGATTTTGGGCTGGAACGACGTGAAGTTTCGGCTGAAAGTTCCACCGTCGCCATCGCCGGCCACCTCATGCCGCGCCATCACCTGGATCAGGTTCGTCTCCTCGCCCTCTTCCTTTCCCCTAGGTTGTGCAACACCATGGTTGGCCGTAGAGGCCAGCCTGAGCTCGAAAAGCTCCGCAAAAATTTCATGAGATGTAGAGAGGGAGAGAGACAGAGAGACAGAAAGACAGAGAAGAAGAAAAGGAAATCATAAGAGATTAGCTAGAAAATAGTATTAGAATGAAGTAAAGGCAACAGCAAACCTGCTGAGTGTTTGAAAATGCATCTCCTCTATTCCGGCAGACATACAATCCTGTCATAGAGCGGAGAAGACCACGCAGGCCTGTGCCACATGATTATATCTCAGCACCAAGCTTTAAATATACAATATATTTCTAGAAACCAGTGAAACAAATATGTTTCACTTGTTACCTGGTTCACTTATTCCAGGACAAATGGCCTCTGTCATATGTAACTGAACCTCAAGCCCAAATGGACTGTTCAATTCAGTCCTTTGCACTGTGATCTGGTCATGGTCACAAAGTCAAGAAAGATGCAGTAACACAAAGCCCCTCACCCCAACCCCACAAAGGGAAAATAGAGATAGAAGGAAATAGTGATCTGATCTGATGCACAAAGATTAGCACATTACTTAGAACAAATAAATGAACTTTTTGTCACTGGAGAACTCCCGTGCTTCCTTAAGATTTACAACCTGTTACAGGACATTTGCCCTTGAACTTATCAACTCTTGAGGTGCTTTCTGCATCTTCTAATTATTTGAATGGGAGCATTCCAGATATTTTCAGCCAGCTGACAGAATTAACAGAGATTCGATTCGCGGGCAATTCTCTGTCTGGTATGATTTGATTCCACCCTCCATCTTCAATCTGTCTTCTCTCATAAGATTTTCTCTGCAACCAAATGAAATCCAAGGTACTTTTCCCTCAAACTTATGTATTTTTTCTCCAAGTCTCCAGTATTTTGACATTGCTTCTAACTAGGGCTGGGCATTTGGACCCGAGACCCAGCCAACCAGCCCAAACCAAACCGATGGGTTGGTTTGGTTTTTTTGCAATTTTTTTGGGTTATCGGTTTGAATTCAAATCAAACCAAAATATATGATTCGGTGTACGGTTTGCAATATTCAAAACCACGGTTTAACCAAACCAAACCGAAGATATTAAAAAATATTATATATGATATTATTATAAGATACAAAGTTGCAAGGTAGTACAGTTCTCAATGTGACATATTCATCAAAGCAGAAACTATTACTGTTCGATTCTGTGAAACATATAGGATGGTTTTCTTTCCCTTATATAATCAAAGTTGGCACCAATCTGATTGGTTGTATACAATACAGGGGAAGAAGATAAAATCTTCCTAGTCTAAATCTCGTTGACCATGCTATGTCAAAACACAGGTATTCATACGTGAACCGCGGGTGAAATCAAGTTTTGAAAACCTCCATGGCCTTATACATCAGTCAGCTTGTCTGGTATTTCTGCAGCTTTCTTCAATCGATTAGCTGCTTTTTCAACCTACAAAAGCATGGTGATTAGTGATAAGTTGATCAAATGCAGTCCATGTTGACTATATATGCCAAGATAAGACAATACTTCAATCAAAATTTAAATTACCTCAGCATCCCAATTTGTTCTGGCGGTGAGAATAATTAGAGTTACTGTTTGTAGAAAAACTCCAATAATCATCCCCCACCAAATACCCTGAAAGAGATAAAAAGAATGCATCATGTTCTATCACTCACAAAGAAATAGCTTTACTGGCACAAGAGTGAGGGAGAGATTGAACTTACTGATACTCCCATGTTGGCTTTGAAGCCAAGAACACATCCGATCGGAAGACCGATAACGTAGTAGCAAGTCAGGTTAACATAGGCCACAATAGCTTGCCATCCACTTCCAATTGCCACCCCTGAAATTCCAGAGAGTTAAATTAGAAACGATGCCTCACAATGCCTGCAGACCTGGTTTGTTCATCTACTCCTTTTGTCACATATCAGTACCTGAAAGTATAGGTTGAATGCCATTCAAGAAAACAGAGATGGCCAGCAATGGGGTTAAATCAGATACTGCTGCGATAACTACGGAATCACTCGTAAAAAGCTTGCTTAATCCAACTTTAAAAATCAATACAATTGCACTGAAGACTATGCTAATCAGTATGCTGGTCCCGTTCACAACAAACACTGAAAATTTGGCCACCTTTGCATTACCAGCACCTAGCTCATTACTGACTCGAACACTGCACAACCGATGTCTCGTTATCAATAAAGTAAATTCTAATTCGTGATTAAGAAATAAACATTCTTAAGAGCATTTTATTTGTCACAAACCTGGCTCCTGCACTTAGGCCTAACATAAATTGCAAGTCCCAGTTCAAGTAGTTCATGCTGGAATTATATCACATCAGAAAATGTAAAGTTAGACTAACAATGTGAGTTAAACAATTGAGCAAATTGACTGATAGGGAAAAGCTTAAATGGAATGCTTTAAACACTAGACATACCAAATAGAAATGGAGTCTAGAGCAACTGTAGGATTGGAGAGAAGCCCTGATATCAGCACCAGCCCCTGGCTGTACCATATCTCCAAGCTACATTAATGCATGAGCAAACCCAAGAGTTATTTGAAAGGTAAAAACAAGTGTTTTTTTTAGTACAAACAATTGGGGGAGGGGGCTTTACACAAGTATTCATTGGGTACACATGAGTGGAGGTAAAAGAGCTAAACCAATTGAGCTATACCCCACTAGCAAAAGGTAAAAATAAGTGTTTGCAAATGAGATGTGCAGTAAAAAATAGGGGAGAAAAGGGTTAAAATTTGACACTTACCAGAGCATGACAGCAGAGGAAAGAGTTAACTTAAAATAAGGCCAAATTCCTTTGAAGGCATTCCAAGAGAAGCCAGTCCAAGTTTCCTTGCACTTGGGGCTTAGAATAATGTAAAGTCCATATGTAATGACTAGAAGCCACCAAGAGAGGCTGAGAATAAGAGCAGCCCCCAGTAGGCCATATTCCACAACATAAACCACCAACCAAGTGAGAAGAATGTGGACGAGGAAAACCCCAAAAGACATATAGGCCAAAGGGTTCACAATGTTTTGTGCTTGAAGGAACCTCTGCTGGGGGCAGTTGATTGCAAATGCATAAAGCTGAGGAATTAGGCCCCTTGCAAACACTTGGCCCTGCAATGCTATGTCTTCTGCCTGGCCTATGGCTCTAAGTATTGGACCTGACCACCAATACAGAAATGTAAGGAGGACTGCTGCTCCCAAGTGCAAGATGATTGCTCTTTGGCATATGATGCCCATTTCTCGCAATTTTCTGGCTCCAAATGCTTGCCCACACACAGTTTGCACAGCACTAGCCATTCCCAACTTTTGATTCAAAGGCAAGAAAAAAATAATAGAGTTAAATCAACCACAAATGTTGAAAACAAACATAGAGATGAAATTTTGGTAAATGAATTATTTGGTACATTAGTTTGGGATACTTACCATAATCCCATAAGCAAGACCTTGAATTCCCACATTAGCAATAGAGGCTCCGGCCAGCTCCAAGGCACTCAAATGGCCACAAAACATGAGGGTGACAAAGCTGAGCATAAAATTAAATATGGAGACAAGGATAGATGAACCAGATAAAATCCAGAGCAGCCTTGACTCCCATGCCACCAGTCTAGGCCACCATCGGGCCGCCACAGGCCGGTGCTCCAGAAACTCTTCGATGGCAGCGGACGACAAGCCAGGTATCTGGGAATGTGAGTCAAGTCCGAGCAGCAGCGGCTGGTACTCTCCGTTCGACCCCATGGTTATCTCAGCCCGCCGTGCCACTACTGCTTGAGGGTTGTGCAGCTGTTTGAGTGTGAGAGTATGCTTGTGTTACTTTGAAGAGGCATAGTGAATAAATTTATATGATGTTACATGATGTTACGTTATGTACAAAAATAAGAAGGAAAAGTCGAAAGCTCAGGGTCTTAACTACCTTTCAAATAGTTTTTCGTACCCACCGGCTCATTCATGCGTTACGTCAGCAAGAGAAACTTAGCTGCAACTACTTATTTTTTGGTCTACAAATGACATTTGAACTTTGAAGGCTCCGAGAACAGTGCTTTGTTAAATGGAAACTGGATATTTTACTTGTCAGTTCCTGTGGCATAGCCTGAAAGGTTGGTGGGGCCCATTTCAGTTTCTTGTGCTGTTTTGTTTTGTATTGTATAAATTATTTGTATTGATTTTGACAGTGGACTTCGACAAAATGTCTATTCTGGGGGGTTAGGTCAACACGCGTACCTAATATGGTCAGTAGAAATTTAGGCATTTTGGAGTGGACCCAGGCACCTTCATCTTCCGCATATTTTTCCAAAAAAGTTGTGGGCATTTTGGTCAGACGCCCCCATCCTCACATCGTCTTAAAGCTACACCATAATTGGTTTTTTCAATATATTTCACATTTTGGAATAGAGCCGGTATCTACTCTCTGCACAAAAATATCGAAAATAAAGTGGAAGTTGGAAAATTAAGTATAAAATAAAAAATTTATAAAAGTGAAGTAAAAAGAAATTAATATAGGATAAGGGTAGAATAGGAAAGAGAAATAACAAAAAAGAACAAAATTGATTAAAAAGTATTTAAAAATAAAAGGGAGTGTAAGTGGAGAAAAAAGAGTGGGAAAATCAACTGTCATTAAAATTTGGGATTTGTTTCTGTTTAGCAGTTAATAATTTTGATTAGGTAAAAATTGTTTACTGAGTTATGTAGATGGGCACGTGCACCTTCACAAGTCACATGACAGCTTTAGGACTCTAGGATTCTTGTATAAAAAAAACCCTACTTGAAGGTGGAGAGAATCTCAATAGCCAGTGCTAAATTGAATGGTTTTTAGTTATGTAGATGGGCAAGTGCACCTTCACAAGTCACATGACGGCTTTAGGATTCTAGGATTCTTGTATATAAAAAAAACCCTACTTGAAGGTGGAGAGAATCTCAATAGCCAGTACTAAATTGAATGGTTTTTACAAAATATAAAGAATTCAGTTTGTCCAATATGTAACAGCCATAATTGCTGTACAATTTGATTGAGATTGCTACATATGGTAAGATGCCATAGAGATTGTAGTTTCTTTGATTGTAACTTTGAAGTTAGAAGCAAATTGTCGTACTTTTATTTGATCGTCAATAATATACGTACTATCGCTTACTTTCAAAAAAAAGAGAGAAAAAGAAGCAAACTGTCAAGATCAGATAGTGGACAAAGAAGAAAATAAAGCCTTCAACCAAAAAAAAAAAAACAGAAGAGAAAAGCGCCTAGTCAAAATCAGAGCCTTCATCTATGTCTATGTATAGCTTAATTTGGAAGGACTGCTCTGGTAAGAATCAATGCAACACATCCAGCTTAATGAGATGGCTAGTACAAAATTAGTGAAACATATGCAAGAGAAGCTAATAAGATGTCGTCCAAGTTGCTTTTTAATCAATGAAAGAATTTACTTAATAAAAACAGTTACAAATTAATCAGAGCAATCCACAGAGAAAGTGGGCTACAGAACAATAGTTAGAGTTCAACAAGCCTTAAGACTATCAAACACAGCAACAACTACAGAATTGTTTCATGAGGGAAGTCTCCAATTGCATTGAGGATCTGTTCATCGTGATTTGGATGATAGAAGAGGTAGAACATCTGTTGATGTAGATGTAGAAGCAACATCCCAAGGACCAGTCACTTCATTTCCAACATATCCAATCTCTTCATGATTTTGTTCCACATGAGAAGCTTTCACTGCTTTTTGAGTCCCCTCCAACTCCATTGCAACTTCTTTCATCGTAGGCCGTCTCTTTCCATTTAAGTCCAAGCATCTTTTTGCAAGGTTAGCAACTGCCACAATTTGGTCTTTACTTCCCTCCTTCATGACTCGAACATCAACGATATCAAACAGACGATTCTCTTCCATTGACAGAATGAAATATGTAGCTAGACTTCTGCCCTGTTCCGACCTTGTAAAAGAAATTGGCTTTTGACTTGTTAAGAGCTCAACGAGGACTACTCCGAAGCTATAGACGTCACTCTTTTCTGTGAACTGGCTTGACTGGAAGTACTCTGGATCCAAGTACCCAAAAGTGCCTTGTACTATTGTGGTTACATGAGTTTGATCAATGGAAATTGATCTTGAAGTTCCAAAGTCAGCTACTTTTGCTCTGTACTTATCATCTAAAAGTATGTTTGTGGACTTAATGTCACGATGATAAATTGGTATGGAAGCTGCAGAGTGCAGGTAGAAAAGAGCTCCAGCTACCTCTATGGCGATCCTGACACGCATATCCCATGTAAGTGGAAACTCTTCATTGTCTTCATGGATATACTCAAATAGGGTTCCATTGGGAACAAATTCATAAACCAGTAGAGGCACCTCTGTCTCCAAACAACACCCCAACAGCTTCACCACATTCCTGTGGTTGAGTTGTGAAAGAATGACAATCTCATTAATGAAAGGCCTAAGTTTCCCTTCATCAACTACCTTGGACTTTTTTACTGCAACAATTCTTCCATCCGTCAACATGCCTTTGTAAACAGTACCTTGGCCTCCTTGTCCAAGTATTCTATTCACATTGAAATGGTCTGTGGCCTTTTCTAGCTCCTTTGGATCAAATAATTTTATTTTCTCAACATTGACTTCACCCGAACTTAATTGTTCTTGAAGCAACAAGCCACCGTTTTGTTTGAAGAACTTCTCTCGCCGTTTAACATTGTTTCTTTCCTTCCCGACCTTGTATAACCACCATGCACCAGCAAGTACAAGTAATAGCCCCAAGCTTGCTCCAATACCTGCATAACTCAACAAATTTAGAAATAAGTACTCAAGCCTCTCTTGAAATTTCAGGGAAAAGTACAACTTTTGCCCATTTGAATTCACTGGAAATTATTCCAGGGCAACTGAAGGATAGAAGCAATACCTATAAGCACCGGTTTAACTGCAGATTTCTTCTTCTCTGGAGGACCGTAAAAGTGGCATTCATAACTCCCCTCAGTATTTTTACAGGTAAAAGTAGGTCCAAGGTTTTCTTGTAAACAAGGGATATTCTTCGGGTCCGCGCATTCATCAATATCTGAAACGAATTAGAAAAGTGGAAAAGGAATGAAGATCGAAATGGTAGAACAGTGAAAAATAATGAGCAAAGATCAATTATAAACAAGCAACTAGTGGAGATATTAGCCCTGCATTTTGAGGCCGGTGCCTCCAACTGGTTTACCATGTATGAATATGGATTGATGGGGATCTCTGATTCAAAATAAAAACGAATTCATCATTTAGATTGCGAGAAGTTTACCTAGACATCCTTCAGGAAGATACGGATTTCCTTCGTATCCCCTTTTGCAAGAACACCGAACCACTGAGGTCTGGTTACTAAAGGAGGTGCTGTTGATAAGAACTCCACTTTCACACAGAGTTGAATTGTTAAAGGAAATTGATTTATTCGTTACAAGCGAGTCATATTTCCATCTGTCTATCCTCCACTCAAGCACCACAGGAAAGTTATCCCTGTTTTGTATGGCTGAGGCTTTTGCTACTCTTACATTGGACTCAAACCACTGTTGGTCTACCAAGAATGCATACTTGCATCCCTCTGAGTTTTCCCTGGCTTCTATGTTCTCTATCGTTGTATTGAATGCCTGAAGATCGGAAGGGATTGTTGTCTGGCAACAGTCAATGCCATTGCAAGTAGTACTACTTCCTCCTGTTGAGCCACTAAAGCAGAATGATAAGCACCCACCAATGGTTGAACCATTCAGCAATGTCATTAGAGCTAAGTTGTTGCATCCCACACCAGTGAATCTATTATCAGCTTGGGAGAAAACAAAAGGGCTTCCTTCCATGCTCATCACATTTGCACTGCTTCTATCACCACAAGTTGAATTTACCGGAAGTTGACACGAACAGTTCCTAATTCTGTCGAAACTTCCAGAACTTCAAGTTTAGTGCTATTTAAGAAGGGCTTGGGAGGGTTAAAAGTTTCATTGCAGGAAATGGAAAACCATTCATCAACATAGCAGTTGGCTCCAATTCCAAAAGGGTATGGAATGGTAACATTTCCACATTGTGACTGGCAACCAGACTTAGCTAGAGCTGGTGATTGAGCTAATGCAGTACTTATTTTCCACAATAACAAAACCACCTCAAAAAGTTGAAGCACCATTTTCATCTCTCTCTCTCTCTCTCTCTCTCTCTCTCCTTGAGGGTCATGGAGCAAATCCAAATTCTCAGTACATGCTTTATAGGAGGAATCAGGCTAATAAAAATGTCTCTCTTTGCCCATGTGGGAATTCTGTGCTGAAATTTCCTGAATAAGTTGTCCACCAGAATGATCGAAGTCAAAAAAGACACATTGAAAGTTTGATTAAGGTTTTGGATTCTAGCAACCATATTTGACAAAAGAGAAAATGCTAACTACCACTCCGGCCAATGATGCAATCACAAGTTTTTGCATACCAATACCAT
The DNA here is from genome assembly GCF_029339155.1 of Prunus mume. Lineage (NCBI taxonomy): Eukaryota > Viridiplantae > Streptophyta > Magnoliopsida > Rosales > Rosaceae > Prunus > Prunus mume. The sequence continues at coordinate 24,908,037 of NC_142701.1, read as the reverse complement.
GTTTTCCAACAATGTGCCGTCTTTTGACTATATTACTATATTAAGAGCAAATCTGTGTCTGACGGAAGTATTACTAGACTTTTAATTTCCTCTTTTGGCATCTTACTCTTCTTTTGCTTTTCTTTGAATTTTCATGGAAAGGGTTTGCATTAGCAGATTAATTAGTTCATACAGTTACAGGTTTATTCAAGACTCTTACCGCGGACAGGTCATCTTTGGAGCCTGCGTCCTCTGTAACCTTGAAAATTATTTTCCAAGTGTCCTTTGACAGTTCCGTGTTTAGAATTAGGAAAACCAATTATGCACTTTAATTAGACATCAAATAAAGTTAACAGTCAAAGTAAAAGATAAAATATGTTGAAGGGCCAAGCGTCAACCTTCTTTTAATGAACACATATTTATTAAACAAAAAGCTGGTGGAAATTAAACAGCTAAAAACACAGAGAGTTCGACAAACAAAACAGCAGTTTAGAGTTTAGACAAACCTCAAACTGGAAAACACAGCAAACAGATATCACAAAACAGACCAGAAAAGAAATAAAGAAACAAGGAAATCTCCAATATAGCTAGACGAATGCTAAGAACTTATGTGACCCCTGCATTGAGAATTCTTGTTCATCCTGATTCGTCTGATAATATTGATAGTACATCTGTTGATGAAGCAGCGCCCCTATCCCAACCTGACCCTGTTGAATCTGTTGATGTAAAAGCATAATCCCAAGGACCAATTACTACATTTGGGACATGTTCAGCCGCTTTGAGATTGAGTTGCACATCAGAAGCTTTCTGAATCCCCTCCAACTCCACTGCCACTTCTTTCATCGTGGGGCGTCTTTTTCCGTTCATATCCAAGCATCTCTTTGCAAGGTTAGCCACTGCCAAAGTCTCTTCCGGTGCACCCTCCTCCTTAACTTGAGCATCAAAAATATCAAGCACATTATTTTCCTCCATGGAATGATTGAAATATGAAACTAGGCCTCTGGCTTCTTGTGAGCTCGTTAGAGAAACTGCCTTTTGTCCGGTCAAGAGCTCAACAAGAACCACTCCGAAGCTATACACGTCACTCTTATCCGTAAACTTACTTGATTGGAAGTACTCTGGGTCCAAGTAACCAAATGTGCCATGCACTAATGTTGTGAGGTGCGTTTGGTCAACTGAAACTGATCTTGAACTCCCGAAATCTGCTATTCTGGCTCTGTATTTTTCATCCAAGAGTATATTAGTAGACTTGATGTCACGGTGGTAAATCGGGAAAGAAGCTGCCGAATGCAAGTAGGACAGAGCTCCTGCAATTTCTAGAGCAATCCTCAAGCGCATTCCCCAGGTAAGAGGAAATTCCTCATTTTGGTCATGAATATATTGATAAAGTGTTCCATTGGGTATGTATTCATAAACCAAAAGAGGAACTTCAGTCTCTAAACAACAACCCAAAAGTTTAACCACGTTTCTGTGGTTAATTTGAGAAAGAATGACAATTTCATTGATGAATTGTCTGACTTTGCCTCCACTAGCTATATTTTTGGACTTCTTTACAGCAACAATGGTTCCGTCTACCAACATTCCTTTGTAGACGGTACCTTGGCCTCCATGGCCAAGAATTCTATCTACATTAAACTGGTCAGTGGCTTTCTCTAGCTCCTCTGACTTGAACAACTTGGCTTTCTGAACATTAACTTCACCGGAAGATAATTGTTGCTCCAGCAAAATACCACCATTTTGTTTAAAGAAGTTCTCCTTGCGTTTAATGGCTTTTCTTTTCTTGATGACTTTCTGCAACCACCATGCACCAATGACTACTAATAACAGCCCAATACCAATGCCTATACCTGAACAGCTCAAAAAAAAAAAAAAAAAAAGAGGAAGGGATAATCAAAGTAACCAATAGCTTACAGAGGAAAAACAAAAGTGATTTTGAAGTTGGTTAAAGTCGGTTGAGAGTTCAGTAATAGTTTATTGGTTAACTTACCGAGTGAAATATTAATCAAGAGAGGAGATTGGCTGGAGTTGTATTTTATGCAACCTGATCCAGTTTTCAGGCCATCACCTTTGTACCCTTTTGGACATAGACAAGAATAATTTCCAGGTAGATTTAAGCACTCTGCACTGCAGGGATCTGAGACCTCACACTCATCAATATCTGAGAAGAACGCAGCAGTAGAATGCATCACAATTGGTGGTAAAAACCTCAATCTTCAGCTTTTAATTATAACAAGTAATTAATAAGTAATATATGGACTTAATAATATATATTATATATGGGGATGTTTGGCGAAGTTATGTTACCATTGTATCCTTCATTCATAATCTATTCTATGGGCCTGCTAAATTACTATGCTTTTATGTGTGGTGTTAATAATTTATTTAGTCATCTAATTATGTCCATATATAGAATGGACGAACATTATATTTCAACATAACAATTTCCGACCTAATTGATCCATCGTAAGGATGACAGTTTCACATACAAAGTGATATGAACCTAGTTCTTATCAACAAAGAACATATATAGTATCCTTCCTTTAGTTAAAAAATCAGTTGTGTCAATAGCATATCAGTACGTAACGTGTCGATAAATATGCTAACGATGTGTTATAATTAAGGGGGAATTTGTAGATGGAGTGCATAACGTGTCTAGGTCAGTTTGGGATTGCTGTCACTTTTTAAAAAAGTTGCTTGTGCTGTGCTTTGAAAATAATTAGTTGTAAAGTAAAGCAGCTTCATGTTTGGAAAACAATATTTTCAAAGTGCTGTTAGCACAAAAAGCAATGTCAAAATCGTTTGACAAATTTTAGTATAAAACTATTATAATTGTGAATAATGACTAAAATAGACATGATATTGAAAGTGTTATGCACTAATCATGTGGTGGTAATGGTGGTAGAGGTGGTGGTGAAAGATATGGAGGTGAAAGTGGAGGTGAAAGAGGTGATGGTGGTGATGAAGGTGGAGGTGGTGGTTGTGATAGTGATTGTGGTGGGGATGGCAGTTGTGGAGGTGGAGGTGGTGGCAGTGGCGGCCTGGTGGTAGTTGTGGTGTTGGTGGTGGAGGAGGAGGAGCATGTGGTGGTGGTTTCGGCAGTGGCATTCGGTGGTGGTGGAGTTGCATGTGGAGGTGGAGGTAGTGTCATTTTTAAAAATTAATTATGGTATTTTGGGAAATAAAAAAATTCATTAAAGACTCATTTTTTTTTAAAGCAGCTTTGAAAAGCAATCCAGAGCTTGCTTTAAAAGCTGCTGTCAAAATGTCATTGCTTTTAAAATAATATCGGGATATTTTATTTTTACCAAATACCTTAAATTGATTCATGGAAAAAAAAAACAAAAAAAACACCTTAAACTACTTAATTAAAGTGAAGCAGGCTTTTAGCGGATAGAAAAACAAAAGCAATCTCAAACGGACATTGATTACCTTGGCATCCATCTGGGTGGTATGGATTCCCTCCATAACCTGGCAAGCACATGCAGAAGTAACCAGATGAATTGGTCCGGTTGATACATTTGCTATTTGCTTTGCATGAAAAATTGTGGCTCTTCTCAGCTGTAGCACACGGCTGATCTCCGATTTCCCAGTTAGTAACCATTGGAAGCTGGGGTGTGTTCGCCATTTCTAGAAAACTTGCATTGGTGAATTTGAAATAGTTCTCTTCCACAATGAAGGCGTAGCTGCAGCGCAAGTCTCCGTACGGATCATTTTTATATTTACTCACTGTCACAGTAAAATTTTTCAGTCCACTAGGGATGGAAGCTGTGCAGCACCCAATGCCAGAGCAAGACTCGGTAACTTTGTCAGGCCTACGACATAAGGACACGCACCCCGATTCGTACCTTTCTTCGTCCTGGCGGTAACCTTCAAGTATTGCAAAAGTGTCACAACCAATGGAAACCAACTTGTTTCTGGTGTCCGAGATGGTGAAAGGAGAAACCTGGAGCGGGTACGAGAGCGAGTAGGGGGAGATGTGCACCACACCCCACTCGTCATTATTATAAAAACAATCATGGGACACACGCTGCAATATTTGCAATTCACCGTCAAGGGATATATTAGTAATAACAATGTCTTCACTTCCCATCAGATATGCTATTGGGATTTGAGTGAAGTTACTAGTCGTAGTACTAGTATTAGTAGTACAGTTGATAAAAAAGTTTTCTCCCAGGTAACAACCTTCAACTGTCCCAAATGGGTATGGAACTTTCAGATCACCACAATAGTCAGGGCATCCAGGCAGGGCTTGAGCTGCTGCTGCGGTGGCTGTTGCAAGTGTCGCTAAAACAAATATCGTTCCGGCCAACCTGAGTGGCCTTAGAATCAGCATCCCATGTAAGGCCATGGAGTTCTAGCAATTAGTATGAGGAAGGGAATTTCGTATGTTGTTGTATTGTTTTGTGAGCAAAGGACAATGATATATATATAGCCCCGTCTTTTGTAGGCATATGAATGGTAATATACTTGCCTCCTTTCTTTGAAAATTTCCTGTCAATCATAGTTGTGCTTGTGTAGATTAATTTTCCTTCTCTGTTTTCAAACTGCAATTTGTGGGAAGGAGGAATGGACAGAAGCTGGTGTGCCGTGGCTCATGGGCTAAGGGAAAATGTGACAAATGGCATCCTCTAGAGGGATGTCCGCAACTTCCCTAAGTAAATGCAAAAGTCAATTCTTGATCAGCTCCCATGCCAAATAAACAAGATTAATGATGACCACCTAATCCTCGTTTTTTTCTTGATGCGATTGATTGCTTTTAGAAAAGACAAAGATAAGAAGTAAATTATTATTATCGTCTCTTCTTTTTGTTCTTTTGCTTTTGGCTGTAAAGCAAGTATGTGTATAGTTGACTGACTGAAAGTAAAGTGTGTCGTTGATGTCTCCTCTATGGTTCGAACCCGACCCATGATGGGGGGTTGCAGCAAGAATGATAAGCATCCACCAATGGTCGAACCATTCAGCAATCTCATCAGAGCCAAGTTGTTGCATTTGTAAGAGTAGAGTCTACAGAAACTCAGTCCAAACAGACTAGTCATATCACTCCTCACAGAGTCAAGAAGCTCAACATCTTAGTCGGTTATAAGAGAGTATAGCTGTCAACTGTCAAACGTTAAATGGTTGTGCTTGTTGTGGTGAATCCAGGTCTGTAATGCATTTAAGCTACAATTAGTGAAGATTATGAGATTCAGTTTAATTTTCTCTCTCAACTCTCTAATTTTCTTTGTAACCAAACACCTTTCCTTGTGTTCTTCTTTAATTAGTATTGCACAACAGTGAATATATTGATGCAACCCCAAGTCTTTGCATACCATGAAGGTTATATAATAACCCAGAAAACCAGAAAACACATTATTCAATCTCGTGGAAGCTGGCGAGATTAGAACCCAGAAAATCCACAACCCGGGGACTCTCAGAAAGCGGGATTGACGCTGGTTTGATAGTTTTTCGATATCGTGGATGTATTTGTGGGAGAAGGGGTGGAGTGAAACGATGTCACGTTCGGAGTGCGACATTTTCTTGTTTTGTCTTCGGATTTGGGAATGTTGGAGTGGAAAATTTCGGATCCTCCAACAAGTAATTTTTTATTTCCATGTTGAGAAGCCGGACACCATCTTTGATTATCACCATTGAGTGAGGAGGGGGGGTACCTGCAAGAAAACACTCCGACGCTCAAGTCAGTCTTCATTCATGAATACTGTAGTAGAATCAATCATAACTCCCTCCCCCTATGCTGGGGGATTAGTTAGCCTTTTATAGGCATTGAACCCTTGGACTCCAAGTCCCATATCCCTTATTTATCTCCATGCTCAATGGTAGTGGATATCATGTTATTTGATTCCCTTCACTCCCTAAATTTAGGGTTCATGAGAAGTGGCTTGTTACTTGGGCCTTAATTTTTGCTCCCACATCTGCCCCCTTTTTTCTCTCTGGACACCGGGTGTAGAGAGAGAATATTCTATGTGGGAATTCACTGTTTGTAGAATTTTATGTGGTGACCTAACTTATATGATCTTCGATCACAAGCATGTGGAATTTCACGAGTATGGTTTTCAACCATGAATATTATCTTCGATCACGAATTCGGCCTTTAGCCATGAGTATGGTCTTCAACCATGAATATGATCTTCAATCACGAGTTCGAGTTTGGGCTTCGGTCGTATAGTCTTCAACTATTTATTTGACTTTCAGTCACAACTATGGCTTTCAGCCATATGAGCTTGAATTTCTTTCACAATCATGGTCGTCGACCACTTGAATTTGACTTTCAGTCGCAAGCATGAGTTGAGTATTGGCATGCCCCCCATTGGTTTAGAATGCATGTGTTTACTAACTACACATTGTGGCTCTCATTCAGCCTCTGTTTATGTTGATTTTGCCGTTAGTCTTAAATTGCCACCATATAGAAATAGGCTTATGGCTTATCTTGAGTGGTGCAATAGTTGCCCCCACCACGCAAATGTAGTCAAGAGGTTAACAAGCTGCCAAATTCTAACCATACGATAATAATGTTAATTTCATCAACAAAAATCAGAATATGTAGGCGTAGTATCTAGATATTGAGCAGCATATGACTAGATTCAAATTCAGGCATTTTATAGAGCCATACATATATGCAACTATTCTCATCTCCCAAACACCTTGGCATGTGTCAGATGTATATATAATCAATTTAAAAGCTTCTGATCATACGTCTTTGAGGCCATGGCTTCACCAACAATAAAAAATTAGCTGTTTTGTAAAATCGCACTAGACATACCATAAGCTCATGAGTCATAAGACCAGGATTGATATCATCATTCTTTATCACCCAAATGATAATAGCTTTGCTATTTGCTTGTTGCAAATCATGCAATTCACTGCAAAGGAAAAGGTTGGACCTGACAACATATGCAGAATAGCGTGGTGCTCATAGTTATCGTGTCCGAGACGTGCACCCGCTGAATTCCGACGGCAGCAATGTTTGGGCCCAAGGGGCATTGCACCAGTCACCTTCGCTGGCCTTGGTAAATCTGCCTTTCTATACAGTGTAGACATCACACGTGGTTCTCTTGGCTCTCTACACATTGTAAAAATCATAAACCATTTTAGTTACGTCTACGGAAAAGCATACATGCCTCCAGCACTTCACTGCGTGCCTTCACTTGCTATAAATACGTGAGGTGGTATTGGATAATGAATTGTCGAATGTGGTTAAATTGATAATACTCCCAACTATGATTGTTATGAAAATAACAATAAAAATTTCATGTTGCTGCAATGTGAACATTCTTTTAATCAAATAAATATGAACATCAAACCATTGATCAAGTATCATGTCTTCCAGGAATTCTTGAATCATGTGCGAGCCTTGGCTTTGTAGGATTTAACACCTGCCTTCAATTCAGAGATTCATTGCACGAAGTTATGGCTTTTGCACAAGTGGAATATGACTGCATATGTTCTAGTTAAAATTTGAATACCAATTATCTCTATGAAACTTGAGAATTTTTACAGAAAAGTTCCTTTGTAAATTCAACCCATTCTCATCTACATCACAAGATATATAGGCTATGATCAACTTTAGAAAGACATGAATATATGCATTGATAAAAGATGTAAGCATGTTCCATGCTATAATTCGTGGATCCTGAAAGTGACAATAGAAAACTTATCTGTTTGCAGTTCGGCTCGTGCCCCCATAGAAATTGGTTTGTTGCCCAATTCCAAATTCATAATTCAATGTTATGACTTCTTCCACTACATAACATGACTGCGTACTTTATGCTGCTAGGTCACGAAACTACCAAAAGCACGGGGTAGAAATTCTTCTCTACTTGGGGCAAAAATTCATGCCCCTATTCGTGCCCCTAATTTAATCGTTTTGTTACAAACGGTTGCATTCATCCTAATAAAAATTGGATACTAACCTCTGAAAGTTGAAGGCTCATTTCACGAAAGTTCTTTTGTGAGATTTTGAAGCCGTGCGTGATTGGTATAGCCCAATTCATGTTGTGTTATAGCAAGAAGATTCACTGTGATAATAATTTATAGTCATGAAATGATAAAAGAGAGTATAGAAATTCTTCTTTGTTGGGGGATTAAATTCATGCCCCCATTGTAGCCTCCAAGGCAAGAGGGTATCCATGTCTTCTCATTATGACTTTTTGTACGGTTCCCACAGACGGCGCCAACTGTTGGAGTGGAAAATTTCGGATCCTCCAACAAGTAATTTTTTATTTCCATGTTGAGAAGCCGGACACCATCTTTGATTATCACCATTGAGTGAGGAGGGGGGGTACCTGCAAGAAAACACTCCGACGCTCAAGTCAGTCTTCATTCATGAATACTGTAGTAGAATCAATCATAACTCCCTCCCCCTATGCTGGGGGATTAGTTAGCCTTTTATAGGCATTGAACCCTTGGACTCCAAGTCCCATATCCCTTATTTATCTCCATGCTCAATGGTAGTGGATATCATGTTATTTGATTCCCTTCACTCCCTAAATTTAGGGTTCATGAGAAGTGGCTTGTTACTTGGGCCTTAATTTTTGCTCCCACAGGAAATCGACAAAACAACCCACCAGCCGTGAAGGAGAGCCCAGGATAAAATATGTTGAAGGGCCAAGCGTCATCCTTCTTTTAATGAACACATATTTATTCAACAAAAAGCTGGTGGAAATTAAACAGCAAAAAACAGAGAGTTCGACAAACAAAACAGCAGTTTAGAGTTTAGACAAACCTCGAACTGGCAAACACAGCAAACAAATACCACAAAACAGACCAGAAAAGAAATAAAGAAACAAGGAAATCTCCAATATAGCTAGACGAATGCTAAGAACTTATGTGACCCCTGCATTGAGAATTCTTGTTCATCCTGATTCGTCTGATAATATTGATTGTACATCTGTTGATGAAGCAGCGCCACTATCCCAACCTGACCCTGTTGAATCTGCTAATGTAACAGCATCATCCCAATGACCAATTACTACATTTGGGACATGTTCAGCCGCTTTGAGATTGAGTTGCACATCAGAAGCTTTCTGAATCCCCTCCAACTCCACTGCCACTTCTTTCATCGTGGGGCGTCTTTTTCCGTTCATATCCAAGCATCTCTTTGCAAGGTTAGCCACTGCCAAAGTCTCTTCCGGTGCACCCTCCTCCTTAACTTGAGCATCAAAAATATCAAGCACATTATTCTCCTCCATGGAATGATTGAAATATGAAACTAGGCCTCTGGCTTCTTGTGAGCTCGTTAGAGAAACTGCCTTTTGTCCGGTCAAGAGCTCAACAAGAACCACTCCGAAGCTATACACATCACTCTTATCCGTAAACTTACTTGATTGGAAGTACTCTGGGTCCAAGTAACCAAATGTGCCATGCACTAATGTTGTGAGGTGCGTTTGGTCAACTGAAACTGATCTTGAACTCCCGAAATCTGCTATTCTGGCTCTGTATTTGCCATCCAAGAGTATATTAGTAGACTTGATGTCACGGTGGTAAATCGGGAAAGAAGCTGCCGAATGCAAGTAGGACAGAGCTCCTGCAATTTCTAGAGCAATCCTCAAGCGCATTCCCCAGGTAAGAGGAAATTCCTCATTTTGGTCATGGATATATTGATAAAGTGTTCCATTGGGTATGTATTCATAAACCAAAAGAGGAACTTCAGTCTCTAAACAACAACCCAAAAGTTTAACCACATTTCTGTGGTTAATTTGAGAAAGAATGACAATTTCATTGATGAATTGTCTGACTTTGCCTCCACTAGCTATATTTTTGGACTTCTTTACAGCAACAATGGTTCCGTCTACCAACATTCCTTTGTAGACGGTACCTTGGCCTCCATGGCCAAGGATTCTATCTACATTAAACTGGTCAGTGGCTTTCTCTAGCTCCTCTGACTTGAACAACTTGGCTTTCTGAACATTAACTTCACCGGAAGATAATTGTTGCTCCAGCAAAATACCACCATTTTGTTTAAAGAAGTTCTCCTTGCGTTTAATGGCTTTTCTTTTCTTGATGACTTTCTGCAACCACCATGCACCAATGACTACTAATAACAGCCCAATACCAATGCCTATACCTGAACAGCTCAAAAAAAAAAAGAAAAAAGAGAGGAAGGGATAATCAAAGTAACCAATAGCTTACAGAGGAAAAACAAAAGTGATTTTGAAGTTGGTTAAAGTCGGTTGAGAGTTTAGTAATAGTTTATTGGTTAACTTACCGAGTGAAATATTAATCAAGAGAGGAGATTGGCTGGAGTTGTATTTTATGCAACCTGATCCAGTTTTCAGACCATCACCTTTGTACCCTTTTGGACATAGACAAGAATAATTTCCAGGTAGATTTAAGCACTCTGCACTGCAGGGATCTGAGACCTCACACTCATCAATATCTGAGAAGAACGCAGCAGTAGAATGCATCACAATTGGTGGTAAAAACCTCAATCTTCAGCTTTTAATTATAACAAGTAATTAATAAGTAATATATGGACTTAATAAATATATATTATATATGGGGATGTTTGGCGAAGTTATGTTACCATTGTATCCTTCATTCATAATCTATGGGCCTGCTAAATTACTATGCTTTTATGTGTGGTGTTAATAATTTATTTAGTCATCTAATTATGTCCATATATAGAATGTACGAACATTATATTTAACAATTTCCGACCTAATAGATTCATCGTAAGGATGACAGTTTCACATACAAAGTGATAGGAACCTTGTAGTTCTTATCAAAAGAGATCACTCTTCAGATTACTCGAAAAGAATATATATAGTATCATGTCAACTGCGCGATGTGTTAAAGGGGGAATTGTAGATGGAGTGCATAATGTGTCTAGGACAGTTTGGGATTGCTGTTACTTTTTAAAAAAGTTGTTTGTGCTGTGCTTTAAAAATATTTAGTTGTAAAGTAAAGCAGCTCCATGTTTGGTAAATAATATTTTTAAAGTGCTATTAGTAGAAAAAACAATGTGAAAATCGTTTGGTAAATTTTAATATAAAGCTATTATAACTGTGAATAATGACTAAAATAGAAATTATGTTAAAAGCGTTATGCGCTAATCATATGGTGGTAATGCTGGTGGAGGTGGTGGTGAAAGAGATATAGGTGAAAGTGGAGGTGAAAGAGGTGATGTTGGTGATGAAGGTGGAGGTGGTGGTTGTGGTAGTGATGGTGGAGGGGATGGCAATTGTGGAGGTGGAGGTGGTGGCGGTGGCGGCGTGGTGGTAGTTGTGGTGTTGGCAGTGGAGGTGGAAGTGGAGGTGGTGGAAGTGGAGGAGGAGGAGCATGTGGTGGTGGTTTCGGCAGTGGTATTCGGTGGTGGTGGAGTTGCATGTGGAGGTGGAGGTAGTGTTATTTTTAAAAATTAATGATGGTATTTTGGGAATTAAAAAAATTGATCAAAGGCTCATCACTGCTTTTTTTGAAAGCAGCTTTGAAAAACAATCTAGAGCCTGCTTTAAAAGTTCTATCAAAATGTATTGCTTTTAAAATAATTGAGATATTTTATTTTTGCTAAACACCTTAAATTGCTTAACTTTAAAGTGAAGCAGGCTTTTAAAAAAACAAAAAAAAAAAAAAAAAAAAAAAACAATCTCAAACGGGGTCATGATTACCTTGGCATCCATCTGGGTGGTATGGATTCCCTCCATAACCTGGCAAGCACATGCAGAAGTAACCAGATGAATTGGTCCGGTTGATACATTTGCTATTTGCTTTGCATGAAAAATTGTGGCTCTTCTCAGCTGCAGCACACGGCTGATCTCCGATTTCCCAGTTAATAACCATTGGAAGCTTTCTTGCCTTCGCCATTTCTAGAATACTTGCATTGGAGAATTTGAAATAGTTCTCTTCCACAATGAAGGCGTAGCTGCAGCGCCAGTCTCCATACGAATCATTTTTATATCTACTCACAGTCACAGTATGATTTTTCAGTCCACTAGGGATGAAAGCTGTGCAGCACCCAATGCCAGAGCAAGACTCGGGAACGCTATAAGGCCTACCACATAAGGACAGGCACCCCGATTCGTACCTTTCTTCATCCTGGCGGTAACCTTCAAGTATTGCAAAAGTGTCACAACCAATGGAAACCAACTTGTTTCTGGTGTCCGAGATGGTGAAAGGAGAAACCTGGAGCGTGTACGAGACCGAGTTGGGGGAGATGTGTATCACACCATTTTTGTCATTATAAAAACAATCATGGGACACAGGCTGCAATATTTGCAATTCACCGTCAAGGGATATATTAGTAACAATGTTATCACTTCCCATCAGATATGCTGTTGGGATTTGAGTGAAGTTACTAGTCGTAGTACTAGTATTAGTAGTACAGTTGATAAAAAAGTTTTCTCCCAGGTAACAACTTTCAACTGTCCCAAATGGGTATGGAACTTTCAGATCCCCACAATAGTCAGGGCATCCAGGCAGGGCTTGAGCTGCTGCAGCGGTGGCTGTTGCAAGTGTCGCTAAAACAAATATCGTTCCGGCCAACCTGAGTGACCTTAGAATCAGCATCCCATGTAAGGCCATGGAGTTCTAGCAATTAGTAAGAGGAAGGGAATTTCATATGTTGTTGTATTGTTTTGTGAGTAAAGACCATGATATATATATATATATATATATATATAATATATAGCCCCGTCCTTTGTAGGCATATGAAAAGTAATATACTTGCCTCCTCCTTTGAAAATTTCCGGTCAATCATAGTTGTGCTTGTGTCGATTAATTTTCTTTTTATGTTTTCAAACTGCAATTTGTGGGAAGGAGGAATGGACAGAAGCTGGTGTGCCGTGGCTCATGGGCTAAGGGAAAATGTGACAAATGGCATCCTCTAGAGGGATCTGTCTGCTCTATTAACTTCCCTAAGTAAATGCATAAGTCAATTCTTGATGCCAAAAGTAGAGCAATGAGACAAAATTTTACACTAAGATCAGCTCCCATGCCAAATAAACAAGATTAATGATGACCACCTAATCCTATGTTTTTTCTCTTGATGCAATTGATTGGCTTTTAGAAAAGACAAAGATAAGAAGTAAATTATTATTATCGTCTCTTCTTTTTGTTCTTTTGCTTTTGGCTGTAAAGCAAGTATGTGTATAGTTGACTGACTGAAAGTAAAGTATGTGTAGTTGATGTCTCCTCTGTGGTTCGAACCTGTGTAATGATTGGTGGGGGGGTTGCAGCAAGAATGATAAGCATCCACCAATGGCGGAACCATTCAGCAATCTCTTCAGAGCCACGTTGTTACATATTTGTAAGAGTATAGTCTACAGAAACTCAGTTTAAACAGACTAGTCATCTCACTCCTCACAGAGTCAAGAAGCTCAACATCTTAGTCGGTTATAAGAGAGTATAGCTGTCAACTGTCAAACGTTAATTGGTTGTGTTAGTTGTGGTGAATCCAGGTCTGTAATGTATTTAAGCTACAATTAGTGAAGATTATGAGATTCAGTTTAATTTTCTCTCTTAAGTCTCTAATTTTCTTGGTAACCAAATACCTTTCCTTGTGTTCTTCTTTAATTAATATTGCACAACAGTGAATATATTGATGCAATCCCAAGTCTTTGCATACCATGTTTCGAGCAATATGTCATTTTTTAAAGAGTAAATTACCATACACCTTCCGAACTAGGACTCCCCAATCGAACTTAACCTCCGAATTAAAAAAAAGCTAATTTAACACTCAAATAAATTAAAATGACTAATTTAGTCATTGCCGTTAAATTTTGTGAATTTCATCCAATTTTCGGGGGGTGTATTCAATTGAGATTTTAAAAGACTATTTATAGATAAATAAGTCCAGTGGATTTTAAAAGACTATTTAGGAATGTAATGACTTAAAAGATTTTTTTAAAAAGATTTTTATAATCAAGATTTTTTATGTTTGGATTTTAAAACATTTGTATCATAAGAATTTATAAGATTTGAAAGGACCACATGGATTTTTTTCTTTTATGTTGCTAACCAACTAACTTTGTGGTTCCATTCCATTTAACCAATTGACTTCCAACGGTCCTATAAATCACAGAACATTGTAGTTGTTTCCCGAAGAAAAAAAATAGTCTCAAATCACAGAACAGTGTAGTACATCAAACTCAAAGCCTAGTATTTGATAAATAGTACCAGCGTAATCTGTAGATAACCTAAGCATTGTACTAACTACAAGCATACAAATGCAATAGACGATGGAACTTTTCTTTTGAGGTACTGCATAGCGTGATCCCTTGCCTCCTCTTTCTCATCGACTACTTCAACTCCTCTGTCAATTCCACTAGGATACCTTTCAACAGGGTACTCATTGTTTTGAAAGTCAATTGATTAAATGGAATGGAACCATAAATAAAAAGCCAATAAAAGTCAATTGGTTCAAGATAACAAAGAAATGAAACAATAAATAAAAGCAAACGTTCAAAGTTACAAGAGTCAATGAAAAAGATAACAAAGAAATGATAATTTTAATAAAGAAAAGTAAAAGCTAATACAATTTTTCCAATCTTTTAATAGCCAATTTGATGTAGCTTCATGTCCCCTTAAATAGCATTTCTCCACATATCGAAAGCTATTCTAGCCCTCCATTCATTAGCATCTTCTTGTTGCTGCTCTTGAGTTTGAACAATTGGTTCAAAATTATCTTCTTCATTAACTGGTAATACTGAAGATGAAGATTCGTCTATTGGTTCAATTGGAAATTCATCAGAAACGACACTCTTTGTGAAGAAAGTTATGTAGTGCTATACATGCTAACACAAGAGGTGCAACAACTCATTGGTATCGTCCATGGTCCAAGATTCATAGTTCTCTTTCTCTTTGCCCTTTCCTTTATTATTTCCTTGCTGTGAATCCCCCATTTAAATTAGTATTACAACGTATGTAAGAAATTTATTAGTTATTTTACAAGAATACGTATCATACCAAATAAGAAAATAAAATAAAAGAAAAGTACAATCAAAATAGTTTAATCAAAATCCTTTGAACGTTGAAAAAATATATACCACTCGACCAATTCTTTTCCATTTGACACCGCGCAAAATTATACAAATTCTAGACTTGTACAAACACAGGCCACAGACCATATCGAGAATGTTTGGTTGGGACAAGATCATATGAGAATATGTAATTGGGTGCAACTGTTGAAGATGGATCACAAATAACAAAAGATGATGATGAGAATTTTCATGCAAGTTAACTTTTTTTTTATCCTTGGCATTGATTTTAATCTGTCACGTGTGGTCTCCCAGCTAGCAAACCATCTCTATCTCCCAACATTATTATGAATTTCCCATCTGTTTGCGTGAACAAAATTCAGCTATAAAAAGCCAATCAGCAAATAATTATTATTTAAAAATCCTAGTGCTGAACAAAAGGAAGTTACAAAATTTGGTATATTGCGCAGACCAATGGTCTGTATACAGATAACAAGCGAGATGTACAAACACAGGTCATATACAAACCCAGGCCACATACCATATTGCAAACCCACGAAGACCATATACAAACACACAGACACAGACCATATACAGATAACATGGCATATTGCAAATAAAGAGCTATTCGCGTGAGAAGGAAGCAATATCTTGTTTACGAAGAGCTATTCAACTTTACGAAGAGCTGTTCATCTTCTCTAGCAGATAAAAAAAATCTCACGTGAAAAGTCTTATGGGTTAAGGTGAGATTTTTTATAGGGTTTGGTATTTATACCTCCCACTAAAAAGTCACACAATTTCCGCATTAAAAAAAAAATCCATCGAAATTAGCAAGTTTTTGAATACCAAAAGACTTTTTGTTACTTGTTTAAAATCTTGATTGAATACCATTAGATTTGGACACCCTCTTTAAAATATCCTAATAGTCCTGATTGAATACCAAAAGACTTGTTTAGATTATTTAAAAGTCTTAATTGAATACCACAAGACTTATTTATTCCAAAATAGTCTTTTAAAATCCTAATTGAATACACCCCCTTCCTTTAACTGTAAGGTTAAAATTGTAATTTCAAGTAAAATAAATAATAAATAAATCAGGCAAAAAGAAAATAGATAATAAAAAATAAGAAAAATAGTATAACATTATAATAAAAACTCCCCATTCTCCCTCCCTCACTTACCCTATAAAATCTTAGGAAAAATCTCTTGCCCCATCTCTCTCTTCCAATTACCCAGAGAAAGTACAAATTAATAACCATGAACAACAGAGCAATCATTCAATGATGCTGATACAAGTGATCACATAGCCAAGGCGGAAGAAGTTGAAAGCAAGCAAGCCGAGCGTTAATGAAAATTCAATTAAGTTAAAATCATCAACCGCAAATGTTGAGAATTTCCCCCCTCCCCAGCTTTTCCTCTCTCCCACTACTGTATTCATGAAGGTTATATAATAACCCAGAAAACCAGAAAACACATTATTCAATCTCGTGGAAGCTGGCGAGATTAGAACCCAGAAAATCCACAACCCGGGGACTCTCAGAAGGCGGGATTGGACTCTGGGTTGATAGTTTTTCGATCTCGTGGATGTATTTGTGGGACAAGGGGTGGAGTGAAACGATGTCACGTTCGGAGTGCGACATTTTCTTGTTTTGTCGTCGGATTTGGGAAATCGACAAAACAACCCACCAGTCGTGAAGGAGAGCCTAGGATTAGGGAAATCAAAGCCGCCTCTGGCCCATTGCGTCGGAAACAGCAGGGGTGGGAATTCCGGGAACTATGGGGGTTAGGACGATGGTTTGAAATCATCGAACGATTTAAGGAGGAACTAGTCGACCAGTGACTTTAGAGGTGGAGGCGGTCATGGTGGTGTGGTGGATGGAGCAGGCATGTAGGCCAAGGTCCACAAATTTAAATATTGGGGAGAATGGGGCTCTTCGCTCACTGTCGAAACAGAGAGAGTGGGGAAGAGAGAGAAACATGGAGAATAGGGGAAGGGTAGAATAGAAAAGAGAGAGAATAAAAAAGAATAAAATTAATTAAAGAGTATTAAAAGCAAAAGAGAGTGTAAGTGGAGAAAATGAGATTTTTTAATTGTTCAAATATTAGCTTTATAATAATTTATTTTAAAAAATTAAAATAATAAGTCATGTGCCAAGCATGTGACTTTTTAATCGGAATAGTGGATGAAATTCGAAAAAATTGGGCTAAATTAGCTATTTATATAAGTTTAGATGCTAAATTGACTGAAAAGTTAGTTCAGAGTGTTAAGTTCGATTAAGGTTATAGATCAAAGAGTAAAACCGCTGAAAATCCTTCTTATGGGACTATATTACTGTAATAGCAAACTTGTGTCTCACGGAAGTGTTACCAGACTACTCACACGGTGAAAATTATTTCCCTAGCTAGTGCCCTTTGACCTTTCCATTCGAAGTCAAAGTAAAAAGGTAATTTTTTTTTATGAAGGCCAAGTGAAAATTTTTCTTTAGATAAGTAAACAGATTTATTCAACAAAAGTAGGTGGTGGAAATTAATTACCAAGCAAATAGAAACCACAGAGAAGTGGAGAATAGAACTGTAGTTTGGAGTTCAGAGAAACCTAAAACTGTCAAACACATCAATAGTATTACCCCAGGGACATAAAAAAGAGAACATAATATTGAACAAAATCATAAAATAAAAATAAAAAAGTTCTACAGGGAACCTAAAAGCGAAGATTGGTAATGCACCGATTGAATGGAGGATTATTTTTCCCTGTGATTACTAAGATAGTAGTGGCAATGAATCTTTTGATGAAGCAGTAACACCATCGAAACCTGATCCTGTTGATTCAGATGCAACATCCCAAGGACAGTCACAAATTACTTCATTTCGGACATGTTCAACCTCTTCCTGCTTTTGTTGCAGATTAGAAGCCTTAACTGATTTTTGAATCCACTCCAACTCCATTGCCACTTCTTTCATCGTAGGTCGTCTCTTTCCACTTAAATCCAAGCATCTCTTTGCAAGGGTAGAAACTGCCAAAATGTCTTCCGTTACACCCTCCTCCTTAACTTGAGCATCAACAATATCAAACAGACGGTTCTCCTCCATTGAAAAATTGAAATATGCAACTAGGCCTCTGACTTCTGGTGACCTTGCTAAAGAAACCGGCTTTTCTCCAGTCAAGAGCTCAACAAGAACAACTCCAAAGCTATACACATCGCTCTTATCTGTAAATTGACTAGATTGGAAGTACTCCGGGTCCAAGTAACCAAATGTTCCATGTACTACTGTGGTAAGGTGTGTTTGATCAATGGAAACTGATCTTGAAGTCCCAAAATCTGCAACTTTTGCTCTGTACTCTTCATCTAAGAGTATGTTTGTAGACTTGATGTCCCTGTGGTAAATTGGAAAACCCGCTGCTGAGTGTAAGTACGAAAGAGCTCCTGCAACTTCTGCTGCAATCCTTAAGCGCATTTGCCATTTAAGTAGAAACTCCTCATTTTGTTGATGGAGATACTGATGGATAGTCCCTTTGGGAATGAATTCATAAACCAAAAGAGGAACTTCGGTCTCCAAGCAGCAACCCAGGAGCTTAACCACATTCCTGTGGTTAATTTGTGAAAGAATGACAATTTCATTGATGAACTGTGCAACTTCACCTCCATCAACTACTTTAGACTTCTTTACAGCAACAATTCTTCCATCCGTCAACATTCCTTTGTAAACGGTACCTTGGCCTCCCTGGCCAAGAATTCTATCTACATTAAAATGGTCTGTGGCTGTCTCTAACTCCTTTGAATTGAACAACTTAATCTTCTCAACATTTACTTCACCAGAAGACAATTGTTGCTCCGGCAGTAAACCACCATTTTGTTTAAATAACTTCGCCTTCTGTTTAATGGCTTTTCTTTTCTTTATGACTTTGTACAACCACCAGGAAGCGATGAGCAGAAACAAGAATCCAAGACTGCTGCCGATACCTGAACAACTCAACAAAATAAGAAAGGATAACTTCAACTTGGTCAAGTAGATATTGCTTGCTATTACATATATAACCAAAACTATTTTACTTTTTTTTTTCCTTTATGAAGGAGAACTAGTGGAGGAGATGCTAAGATCTCAATCTCTGGATTATGTTGAGTTTCATTATGCTTCTGGGAATTGTTATATTAATCCAAATCATCTTGGCAATTCTAGATTATGCATTCTTATATCAGAGGGCGTAGACTTTGTGGTGCAGGGGCATACCTATAAAGATGACTTTAACCTGCGAGTTGCTCTTTGGCGGGTAGCATCCGTAGCCCCCAGCCGAATTCACACATATGAAGTGTTCAGAACAGCGCCGGTCGGGAAGCTCACATTCGTTGATGTCTGGATTAATATGTATTGAAACAAATTTAAATTGATGGTAAAATCAACTGCCATTAGAGATTATTTCTATAAAGCATGTATAATGGTGTTAGAAGTTTACCTAGACATCCGTCAAGAAGATAGGGATTTCCTTTATAGCCTCCTGGGCAGGAACATTCAAGCCTCGAGGATTCATTGATGGAAGAGCTGTCATTGTAGCTTAGACAATAAGCACGGCCTGGGCCAGAAGATCCAATCGTGAAATTTGGTTTAAAAAAGGTTCCATACACATCGGTTGTGGAGTGAAATAAGCTCCATTCTAGCATCACCGGAACATAGTCCATTTCTCTGATGGCAGAAAAGTTTGTGGAATTATTGCCAAACCAATCACGGTCTGCCAAGAATGCGTAGTGACATGAACTCCGTGTACTATAATTTCCATAATCCTGGAAACTGGTACTGAAGGCAGAGAGAGATGAAGGGAAGGGCTGCCTGGCAGGTATCACTCCTATTTGTTGAAATGTTACATTCGGAACTGCATCCACTTGAAATAATGTAGCCATTTGAGTTTGAGGTGATTGTGGCCATAACACCACAACCCACTGCAGTGAATATGTTCTTCTGGGAATATACAAAGGGGGTTCCCTCCACGTTGGCTGTTTGGCGGCTGATTGGCTTGTTGCTGCAATTAGAGAAGGTGATTGGGTTTCTGACCTTTAATGTGCCTTCTTCCACTGAAATTTCTAGCACCTCCAGATTGGCACGATTCAAGAAAGGTATCGATTTTCCAGTAGAGTTGTCACACATTATTCGAAACCAGCTGTCATTAATGTGACAACCTGTTCCAATTCCAAAAGGATATGGGATTTCAATGCCGCCGCAATTCGATTGACAGTTAGGCTTTGATATGGGTGGTTGTGCTAGTACTGGACTACTCATAGACCAGCACAACAGACTAAACAGAGTAATATGGGAAAGCAACTGGACAACCATTCTGCTTTTTCTTCCTCTATTTTTTACCTATATATCTGCAGTTTCTAGTAGGAAGCTTGGAGTTAGCTAGCATAGCCAATGATTTTCAACTCCCAATCTTCCGCAGAATAAATATAAAGAAGGTGTAGAGAAAGCAGTTGGTTCTCTGGACTTTCCTTGTGCTTGGATCTCTTCATTTCATACCAGATCAAAGGAAACGGTATTGTCCTTGGTCTGACTTGTCTCTTTGAAATTTATATGGCATTCTAGAATGCCAAACCTTTTCTCTTTCTTTCCTGCTTTAGAAAATACTAGCAAAAGGTACCCGCGCGATGCTGCGGGTTTTAAAATTGCGTGAAATGTGTATAAAGCAATGAAAATAGGCAGGGAACATCTCAACTACCCAATTGCCAAAACACTCAAAGGATTTACCAACACGTTCAAATATTGTAATCATCTAAACCTATCATTACAACAACAAATTAACACCAACCAATTGTCGATGCCATTAGCTAATTCCTATGCTCTATTCACAAAACTTAAAACAATTAATTGAAATTTCCGCCTAGAAACTCACCCCTTGCTTAACAGAACTGAAAACACCAACCAAACTACTCTATCCAAAGCAAAGAAAGACCACCTGCAACATATCAAAAGAAAACATGATTTTTTTAAAAAGAAGAAAAAGAAAAAACAGAAAAATCGGGGAAGAAATTAGCTTGAGTATTTTATGCATGCACAATCTTTTCATTAAACCAAAAAATTAGCTTGAGCAAAATCTGTATGGAAAGAAACCACAGGGAAAATGTATGTAATTGAGTTCCTTACCTCTCCAACATTAAATATAAATCTTTGCTTGTCAAAGAATAGCAACACTGAAGGAGATGTATCTTGCGTATCCATTCCAGTCCCTAGCAGCTGCAAAGAGTAGAAGCATGGCCAAATTATTAGCCCATGAAAAGGAAAAAAAACAATATAACCAAACTCTGCATTCTGAAATTAGGATATACAAACTTTTTTAGTTTTCAATAAGTCTCCATTCAATGCAAAAATCAACAAAAATCCGCTTGGTAAATCAAACCCACAAACAAAAAAACCTATGAATTTTAACTTTTCTGAATTCTTTCTCGTCATCTCTAATGTCCACAAACAGAATTCCAATTTAGAAGTCAGATTTTCAAATCCCACATATTTCCTAAACCAATCTTCTTCAAGTCAACTATGCTAAAACATTGCAATCAGTTCCTAGAATCACACTCCCAAATTTTCTTTCCCCTACCAAAACAAAAATTATCAAATTCAAATCCCCAGTCCCATAAACCAATATAAGAACGAATTTGAATTAAAACCCTGTAGTAAAAGAACGAACATGTCTTTAAACATATCTACCCAAATAGCAGACATATCCTGCTTACCAAAACAGAGCTATCCTAAACCCTGTAACAAAAGAACCAGCATATCCAAATACCGATTTTGAGGGTTTACCAACTAATTTTTAATAATCAAACAGAAAACCTTACCAAAAGCAATCATATAGTATTTTAATAACCAAATTGTTTCACCTGGTTTCATCAAAATAATAACACAATCAAATCAATTTCAGTATTTGGATAACATTTGCAAATCAATAACACAGATCCACTATGAGGAAAAATTAGGAATTTGGACTTTTAGGGCAGCAAATTAAAACAGGTCTTATAGTTTAATAAAATAAGATCCAAGATATTAGTAACAAAAAAAAAATGAAAAAGAAGAGCAACAAAAATTGAATGGAAAGATGAAGCAAAATTTACTTACAGATCAGTGAGAGAGAGAGACCGAAACATAGAAAAAGCTGGAGTTCAATCTTAAGAAGAAGACCAACGCTCGCCACTCCTATAAAGTCAAAGCCTCCAGATAACAATTGATAACAAACTTAGAACAATTGTGATAATTTATAATTAAATAGGTATGAGAGAATTAAGCCAAAACACTCAACCTTTAATAGCCTCAAATCAATGGGTGTTTATTCTATTGCTACAAATTTGGAAACTGGTAGGTGTTAGTGCAAACAAATGGGAAAATTTAGTGAAGACAATGGCTATTATTACAGAATTAAGGCCACAAAATCAACTGCACAAACCACAATTTAAATACACATTCTACGAATGTGGTGGACAAAAGTATAATGTCATTGCCACAAATATTTAAATACCTATAACAGAATGAATCCAAAAGACCCAGCCTTTAATAGAATCAAACCAAATACCCATAACAGAATCAAACCATGTGCAAGTTTGTTGTACAAAAGAATAGATTATCTCTAGACACCTATGGTCAAAACTGATACATGTATTCCCATTTATAGGCTATGTTAATTTAATGGAGAAGCTATAAAACCAGAAATAACCTATAAACACCTATAGGTTATAGAACCCTAATCAACTTACTGATAGCATCAAGGGAAGCCAAGAGGACCTGTCCGGGAACTATGGCAAAGAATGCATTCCCTGCTTGGGATTTAACCAAACGTCCCATCACTGATCAAATCGTAATACCAACCCCATCAAGCACAGATTTGCCAAGCTTTGATGCCATTTTTGACAACTACTATCACTGAATTAGCAAAATAAAGTAGAAAGAACTGATAAGAAAAAATAAATTTAATGTGTTAAACTTATAACCATAAAAACTTAAAAAGAAATTCATATAGTCCTCAGGGGAACCTTTCAAATTGATTCAGTATGAAATCTAACATTAAAAAATCATAAAATAAACCTAACCTCCAACATAAAATACCCATTTCATATGAGATTTCCTTCCCTGTTTCTGCTTCATGTCACCTATATACCAAAGAAAAGATATCAAGAGAAATATCATTTTAAGGTATAAAAATAAACCATAACTATGAAGGAAGAAACACATTCATTGTCCACATCTCAATTCATTATAAGGTATAAAAATAAACCACAACTAATCCTAAAATTAAGGATTTAAAGTAACAAATTTACAATAAAGATTTTTTTAAAAAAGTTCAAACTTAAAATGGAACCAAGTGAAAGAAGAGAAAACTAAAAAGGCTATGGAGCATAAAGCATTTAAGTTTTTGAGAAGAATGTGCAGAGAAATCGGGTGTAAAAGAAGGTGTGGATATGCTTGATAGGTTTTCATAATATTCCAGAGGATGCCTATGACGCAACCTCCTTCACATCTGCCACCAAAGCCAAACATCAAATACAAAATACGATTCAAATTATCGAAACAAAATTAGAAAAAAGCGAAATAAATGTGATAAAAGAGTGACGCTTTGGGGTCAAAGGTGGAGCCCTTTGGCAACAAATTGGATTTTGCCAGGAGGAGAGTTGAGAAGGAACCACTTCCCCACCCCAAAAAAACATTGACTACATTAGAACACTAACAAATAATCAAAATGGGTACAAATTTATTAATTGGAAAAAAATAAAGTATAAACGGCAAAGAGAACAAACCTCATTAATGGCAAGCACTTGGCCATTGCTCTTCTTGACCTTCTTCAGCTTCCTCATGAAATACCTAATCCAAACAAATCAATCAACAATATTAAGTTTAACCAAAAATTCACCAATGAACATTTGGGAAGGCTAAGGATTATTCCAGAACTTGGACTTGGCGTGAACCTCATTTGTGGCCCAGAGCTTCATTTGGTAAATCTTGGGGTGCTCATTAGATGCCATAGGGAGCTTTCTCCCAACAACCTGGTACTGGTGGAACTGCAACACAAAAAAGACACCATTAATTGCAGCTTTACCATTTGACATGCCCTAAGAGAAATATATCACACAAAAACAAATACCAAATTAAATGGAACCTAAGAAACTGTGAAGATAATTTCTAGATATTTGTTCACCAAATTTCATACAACAATCCTCCACTTAAACTGACTGTTCACAACAATACTAAGAATTTGTAGGCATATTACATATGCAATATTTGGCTAATCCATTTCACCAGCAACCATATATTTAACTAAATAAACTATGTCGAAAACCAAATGGGTATTCTTCCAGAATAAAACCAACCTTCTTGAAGCATACCCATCTAAGTTATAAGAACCCCTTAGCATCCCAATACCCTAACATGGAAAAAAGAAGCATAATTTAGAATTCTGTAACAGAAATTGTCTCATTAAATTAAACAGAAATAAAAAACAGCGAATTTAAGGCTGAGATGTAATCGACTTATTGAAAGAAAAAAAATTGAGGGTGAGAGAACGATTGACAAACCTCTTTGCTAGTCCAAATGCGGAACCCTACTTCGTTTTTTCTTGCAACACCTTCAAAGTCAGTCAACATTCTGTGCTGTTCTACAAAAGATATTTACGAACACAGAACGTCATAAAATACCTTTATTGTAAATTTGTTCAACACAAAAAATCCAGAACCAAAATATTTGACGAAATTCTATTAAAAGAAAAATAACTGAAATTAATGAGAGGGAGAGAGAACATTGTATCCCTCAACTTCTGTACATATACACTGGCTCTGTCCCACAACATCAGCAAGGGCAATGGCAAGCCTTTATTCAAGCACAAACAGTCACATGCCATTACCAATTCAAAAGCCTGTTCAATCCCATCACAGGGGAGAAATACAATCAAAATTAATAAAAGGGAAAGAAATTGAAATACAGTGGAGGCGATTAAAAGATGCAAACCTTGTTTCTATTTCAAAGTCCACGAATAGATGTAAGTGCACCATTTTGTTGTAGTCCTGCAATGCACAGAGTCATCAGCTTCACCCAAGCAACTCCGCATGCCAATTCAAATCTACCATGAACCAATCCATAAGCCCAAACATAGAACCCAATTATATGATAAACCATCACACAAAAGGCTTAATTTTGGTCCAAAAGGGCAATTCGAGGATATGGTTCTTACTTGAAATGCTTTGTTGAGGTTGCAAAATCACCTTTTTCCTCATGCTCAAACCATTCAATAACCTAAAAACAATGAAAGGAAATTTTCATTGTAATGCTAAGCACATGTATGAAAGAACAAAGGCACCAACTTTTCAATCCAACATAATTATAGAACAAAGACTCAAACTTTTTCCTTTATGTCCTTGAGTTTCCACAGAAACCCAAGTGATTTCAATAAAAAGTACTAATGTTATTAAGTGGATGACCTCAAATGCTCTTATAAGCATAATTATTGAACTCCTACCCACAAAACAACAGTAAAATGTTTAAAAAGATGACATTTTCTGTTTTTTTCTTGCATTTTCTAAGCAAACAAACAGAGAGTAAGTAGGTTTCTACATATTTTATACAGTGTAAAATCAGATTTTTTGTTTGAATGATCTTATATTGAACCAACCATCTCTACCTTCCAGCTAAGAGACTGGTCGATTAGTTCAGAATATCAGCTCCTAATCATATTTTCTTTTAGATGCAAACAGATATTAAGCTCCTAGGGTTCATTATCCACATGCTCAAATAGAGAGAGACAGAGAGATCTTGACTGCTTAATAATTTTTTGGGCAAGAATCAAACGATTGAACAGCACGCTCAGAAACCCATCAGCAAGCCATTAATCCGTTAAAAAGTAAAGGGATGCAAACCTGAAGAGAAAAGATGGAAGAACTTGCAGATCAAAAATCTCTCAGACGAACGTTGCACAGAGGATGAAAGATGGTTGAACCAACGAATGAGCAGATGAGATGAGATGAAGACCAAACGAACGGCGAGATTCGCAAGGCGCTAGCCCAAATGGAAATCTACGGCCCCAAAGGAATCCCGAAGATCGAAGCCGTGCATTCCATGGCTGCCCCAACCAGCCCAACCAAGCTGGTTTGAAGCGGACGATCGTTACTGTGGAAACGAAACAGTGGGGAGAGTTAGCATCCAAAGAGAGAAGGGCAAAAAAGGAACATAAGGAAAATTTCAGTAAAGGGCAAAATCGGCACTTCACTATTCCTAAGCTACAGTCTAGGAACAGTGAATTCGTGAACTCAGTTTTAGTATATATATAATTCAAGGTAAAGGGCAAAATCGGCACTTCACTATTCCTAAGCTACAGTCTAGGAACAGTGAATTCGTGAACTCAGTTTTAGTATATATATAATTTCTTTTATAAACCTACACTCATCCTTTGATTTGATTTTGATTAACAGTCAATCTCAATCAAACTTGGAATAGAGTGAAATGAAATGATATAGAAACAGGACAAAATCCATTGCTCTGCTTTTTCCTTATAATTTCCTATACTCTGACTAGTAGGAAGCTTGGAGTTATAGCTAGAAAAACAAATGATTTTCAAGTCTCAGGCTTTTTAAGAATAGAACTAAAAGAAAAGTTCTTTTATATATTGTGTTCAGAGAGTTATTTCCACCTTCCTTCTCTACACTAATTTCTAATAATATTCAAGGAAGACTTGTGAACCTCAGGATACAAAGTACATGGCTTTCTCGAAATTCTTCTTCTTGCTTGGAGGCTAAGTCAAAATTTATATTATAGATTCTTGAATGGTTCCAAACTCAGAATTGGTGGCACTTCAGCAAATGGATTTCCTGGTGCTTATAAAAGCTTATGGAAAGCAAGGCACTTCAACGGGGCTGAGAAGGTAACATCTCATGCGGCTCTGATGGAAGCGTATAGAAAAGGAGGCCGATATAACAATGCTGAAGCACATAGAAAACTAGATCTTTTTCTGTAATTCTTTGGCCAAACTTGTGCCTGTTCCTAAAAGCTTATATTAAATCTTAGTGCGAAACTATTTTGTTGATGCGTTGAACTTTCAAGGAAGATAAGAAAAGGTTTATATGAGCAAGTGTACCGGTCATCTTTGGAGCCTGCTGCTTCCTCTGTAACTTTGAAAATTATTTGCTAAGTGTACTTTGAAAGTTCCATGTGAATAATTAGGCTGCCGAGGTAGAAGATAATTTTTTTTTAAGGGCCACGTGACAAAATTGTTTCAACCAAGTAGGTGGTGGGAATTGCACAGCAAATTAAAACCTCAAAATCAAAACACATAAATTATTACCGGGAAATCATTGTACAAAATCATTTTAAGAAAATAGAAAATCTCAAGATGAATTCTTGTTTCAAAAAATACACCGGAAAATCTCCAAAAAAACATATAATAAATGCTAAGAAGCTTAATTGCATGGAGGATTCTTGTTCATCGTGATTACTAAGATAGTAGTGGCAATGAATCTTTTGATGAAGCAGTACCACCATCGAAACCTGATCCTGTTGATTCAGATGCAACGTCCCAAGGACAGTCACCAGTTACTTCATTTCGGACATATTCAACCTCTTCCTGCTTTTGTTGCAGATTAGAAGCCTTAACTGATTTTTGAATCCCCTCCAACTCCATTGCCACTTCTTTCATCCCAGGTCGTCTCTTTCCACTTAACTCCAAGCATCTCTTTGCAAGGGTAGAAACTGCCAAAATGTCTTCCGTTACACCCTCCTCCTTAACTCGAGCATCAACAATATCAAGCAGACGGTTCTCCTCCATTGCAAAATTGAAATATGTAACTAGGCCTCTGGCTTCTGATGACCTTGCTAAAGAAACCGGCTTTTCTCCAGTCAAGAGCTCAACAAGAACAACTCCAAAGCTATACACATCGCTCTTATCTGTAAATTGACTTGATTGGAAGTACTCTGGGTCCAAGTAACCGAATGTTCCATGTACTATTGTGGTAAGGTGTGTTTGCTCAATGGAAACTGATCTTGAAGTCCCAAAATCTGCAACTTTTGCTCTGTACTTTTCATCTAAGAGTATGTTTGTAGACTTGATGTCCCTGTGGTAAATTGGAAAACCTGCTGCTGAGTGTAAGTATGAAAGAGCTCCTGCAACTTCAGCCGCAATCCTTAAGCGCATTTTCCATGTTAGTAGAAACTCCTCATTTTGTTGATGGAGGTACTGGTAGATAGTCCCTTTGGGAATGAATTCATAAACCAAAAGAGGAACTTCGGTCTCCAAGCAGCAACCCATGAGCTTAACCACATTCCTGTGGTTAATTTGTGAAAGAATGACAATTTCATTATGTTGAGAGTGTTTGTCCCACATTGAAATGTTAAGGGACTTAGCCTGGGTTTATAAGGAGTTGGGCTACTCCCCTCATTGCCAATTGGTTTTGGGGTGGAACCTCAACTTCCTTCATAGTATCAGAGCAAGGCTTCACGTGTTGGGCCCAACGGCCACACGTGCTCCCACGTCCACCTAATATGTGTTGTCCACGTGTTAGGCTTGAAAGTTCGCCACACGTGCGGGGGCGTGTTGAGAGTGTTTGTCCCACATTGAAATGTTAAGGGACAGCAACTTCACCTCCATCAACTACTTTAGACTTCTTTACAGCAACAATTCTTCCATCTGTCAACATTCTGGGCGTGTTGAGAGTGTTTGTCCCACATTGAAATGTTAAGGGACAGCAACTTCACCTCCATCAACTACTTTAGACTTCTTTACAGCAACAATTCTTCCATCTGTCAACATTCCTTTGTAAACAGTACCTTGGCCTCCCTGGCCAAGAATTCTATCTACATTAAAATGGTCTGTGGCTGTCTCTAACTCCTTTGAATTGAACAACTTAATCTTCTCAACATTTACTTCACCAGAAGACAATTGTTTCTCCAGCAGTAAACCACCATTTTGTTTAAATAACTTCGCCTTCTGTTTAATGGCTTTTCTTTTCTTTATGACTTTGTACAACCAAGAAGCAACGAGCAGAAACAAGAATCCAAGACCACTGCCGAGACCTGAACAATTCAACAAAATAAGAAAGGATAACTTGGTCAAGTAGATATTGTTTGCTATTACATGTATAACCGAAACTATGTAACTTTTTTTTTACTTTTTTTTTTCCTCTGAAGGAGAACTAGTGGAGGAGATGCTGCTAAGATCTCAATCTCTGGATTATGTCGAGTTTCATTATGCTTTTGGGAATTGTTATATGGTTTCTCTTCCATTAATCTAATCATCTCGGCAATTCTAGATTATGCATTATTATATCAGAGGGAGTAGACTTTGTAGTGCAGGGGCATACCTATAAAGATGACTTTAACCTGCGAGTTGCTCTTCGGTGGGGGGGAGCATCCATAACCCCCATTAAATTTATGCATATGTTGGGTTCAAAACAGTCCCGGTTGGGAAGCTCGCATTCGTTGATGTCTGGATTAATATGTAACAGAAAAAATTAAAATTATGGTAAGATCACCTGCCATTAGAGATTATTTCTGTAAAGCATGGACAATGGTGTTAGAGGTTTACCTTGACATCCTTCAAGAAGATAGGGATTTCCTTCATAGCCTCCTCCGCAGGAACATTTAAGCCTTAAGGATTCATTTATGGAATAGCTGTCATTGTAGGTGTCACAAAAAGGCCGGAATGAGTCCATCGTTGCATTTACTTCCAAAAAGGTTCCATACACATCGGTTGTGGAGTGAAATAAGCTCCATTCTAGCACCACTGGAACATTTTCCATTTCTCTGATGGCAGAAAAGTTTGTTGAATTGTTGGCGAACCAATCACGGTCAGCCAAGAATGCGTAATTGCATGAACTCTGTGGTTGATTTTCATAAAACTGGAAACTGGTATTGAAGGCAAAGAGAAATGAAGGGAGGGCTGTCTGGCAGCTATATTGCCCGCTACTATTATTGCATTCGGACTTGCATCCACTTGATATGGTGTCGCCATTTGAGTTTGAGGTGATCATGGCCATAACACCACAACCAACTGCAGTGAATATGTTCATCTGGGAATATGCAAAAGGCGTTCCCTCCAAGTTGGCTGTTTGGCTGCTGATTGGCTTGTTGCTGCAATTAGAGAAGGTGATTGGGTTTCTGACCTTTAATGTGCCTTCTTCCACTGAAATTTCTAGCACCTCCAGATTGGTATGGTTCAAGAAAGGTTTCGGATTTCCAGTAGAGTTGTCACACATTATTTGGAACCAGCTGTCGTTAATGTAACAACCTGTTCCAATTCCAAAAGGATATGGGATTTCAACGCCCCCGCAATTCGATTGACAGTTAGGCCTTGATATGGGTAGTTGTGCTAGTACTGGACTACTCATAGACCACCAGAACAGAGTAAACAGAGTAATATGGGAAAGCAACATGATAACCATTCTGCTTCTTCTTCTTCTTCCTCTTCTTTTATCTATCTCAGTTTCTAGTAGGAAGCTTGGAGTTAGCTCGGAAGCCCAATGAATCTCAACTCCCAACCTTGTGCAGAACAAATATAAAGGAGTGGATATAGTAGTTAGTTCTCTGCACTTTCCTTGTGCTTAGTTTTCTGCATTGCTTGAATACTTTTCCCTTGAGTTTTTCAAAACCTACACTCATCCTTTGATTTGATTACACCCACCCAGTCAATTCTCCATCAAACTTGGAAAATATAATATCAATGCTGTTTTCCTATGTTCTCTTCACAACAAGAGAAGGACCGTTTATAAGTCATGCTGTTTCTTGTTGCTGCTTGCTTATCTTCTAAGCAGCCATACTTGACAATGAAATGCAAAAGAAAAAAAAGGGAACTTTGATAGTGAAAGGCTGCCTTTTTTTCGAGAAGTTCCATTGATAGTAAAAAAAAATTATATTTACAGAAACTGTCCCCAAAAAAATATATTATAAGGCGCTCAGAATGCTTTGAATTTATAATCAAGTTTGCATTGCCTGGAAGATGTACCAGTTTGGCTTGATGCTCTGTGTCTTGTGATTTTTTAATGAAATATTTCAGTTTTTTAACCCAAAAAAATATGGATACTACTTGTCTCCTTATACTCCTCCTTCCTGTAATTACAGTTTGACACAAATACAATAATTCATTAAAAACACAACAAAAAAAAAACTTATGCACACATGTCACACACCTATTGGCAGAAATGTAAGAACTATCGTATTTTCCCAAAATTATATACAAAACAAAACCTACATTAAAGGCCCATATGAGCAAGTAGGCTCAATTGTAAAACATTACCGAGCCCAAAACAAACAAAGGCTCAAATAAACACAGCAGAACCCAACAAAGTAGAAACCGGACACAAGGATGGAGGGGGTGGGAGAACACCCAAGCTCAGACTCCGTCCACGGTCTTAATAATTCGGACATTTTCATATCTTCAATATTTTCGAAATCAATCATTATCTTCTTCGTCAGGAGATAAATTTTGTCGCTCCACGAATGAACCATTATTATGCATCACAACATTCACCACCAATGAGTAGAAATAATAGCCCGCCACCACTGCCAGGATGCCATCACCTGAATATATTGCCCAATACAATAAGAAAGGATTTTTAGTTTTGTTATTTTTTGTTGTTTTAGATTAATTATTGGGAGTTTCACTAAAACACCCAAAATGGAGGTTGAAATTATAAAAAAACCCAAGCACTATTTAAACATATAAACACACCCAAAATCCATCATTACACACACTCAAAACCCATTTATAAACACACCCAAAAAGTTGACTTTGGGGTTGATTTTGGATGTGTTTCTATGTTTAAATAGTGCTTTAGTTTTTTTATAAATACATGTCTAGGATTGGATTTATTTATAAATTTGTATTAATTATTCTATATACAGGACATTCGTTCTTTAAAAACCGTGTTGAGAAAACCTCATTTCAGCACAAAGTTGATCCACTTGTTGACATTATTGATTGTCTATGGTATAAAATCACCATTTAGAGCTTAAACTTTATGATGGCTTCAATTTTAGGTTTTACGTCTCATATCTGATACTTCAAATCTAAAATCGAAGTTTTAAAAGACCATCATGTACAATTAATAATCAACCTTGTTAAAGTTGAATAAAATTGATTATAAGTAAGATTTTCTCTACACGTCGATTCATTCTTCGTGCAGAGACAACCTCTAATCCTTATATTATCTAAAAATGTAAGTTATTAGTAAGGGTCAAAGAAATTTAACAGTACAGGTTTCTTTAATAATATAAAAATAGATTGTACATATTGCAAGGGGAGAAGGGCATACCTATAAGGAGCAAATTAACCCAGGAGTACGTGCTATGTGGGGACTGGTATTCATAATACCCAACATGATTCTTGCATACGGTGTCTGCAGGACAAGAGTTCCCAATCTCGCACTCATTTTCGTCTGGAATATTATTTAATTAAAAGATCAAAATTAATCATGTGAAATATAGATCACCTGCTCACTAATTCAAAATTCAACCCAAAAAAAAGAGAGTACAAAATTGAAAGACAGTGTTTGTTTGTTGATCATTATAAAACAAATTAGAAATAATTCCAAGTAACCAAATGTGCCATTTAGTGCTCTAAGGTTGTTTACCTTGACATCCCTGTAGAAGATATGGATTTCCCTCATAGCCCGCATTGCAGGAACATTCAAGCCTGCTTGAGGATTTATATATTGAAGAGCTGCCATTATAACTTCTGCAATAGAAGGAGGACTCAGAATCCACGACTATGGGATTTACTTCTACAACGGCTCCAAATACATCGATCGTCGAATGGTATAAGCTCCATTCTAGCTTCACAGGAACATGTTCCATATGACGGATGGCAGAAAAATTATTTATTGAATTTCTGGCAAACCACTTGAACCGGCTGAAATGGTAGAGCCATTTGAGTCTGAGGTGATTGTGGCCATAACGCCGCAACCCATTGCAGTGAATATGTTCTCCTGGGAGAACACAAAAGGGCTTCCCTCCAAGTTGGCCACTTGGAGAATTAGCTTGTTAGCATTGTAGTTAGAAGAGATGGTGATTGGGTTTGCTACATTTAGTGTACCTTTAACAGAAATTTCTAGCACTTCTAGATTGATGATGTTCAAGAAAGGGTTGGTTGAGTTGACACATTTTATTTGAAACCAGTCGTCAATGTAGCAACCTTCTCCAATTCCAAAAGGGTATGGGATCTCCACGTCACCGCAGCACAATTGACAGTTAGGCTTTGCTAATAAGGGTACTGCTTCTGATGGTGCTGCACTACTCATACACCACAAGGACAGGGTGATATGACTTAGAAACAGGACAACATCCATTGTTCTGCTTTTCCTTCTTTCTTCTCTCTTTAATTTCCTATACGACTACTAGGAAGCTAGAAAAGCAAATGATTTTCAAATCTCAACCTTTTTCAGAAAAAATAAAAATAAAAATTAGGCTTTTTATCACAAAACGTCCCTGACGTTTGCGAAACTATTAGATTGCATCCTTAAAGTTTTTTTGTATAACTTATGGTCCCTAACGTTAATATAGGTGCTCTTAAATAGTCCATCTGTTAAAAAAACTGTTAAATCCAGGGATATAATCGTCAAATCAATCCAAAATTATAATATATATATATATATTTTTAATTTCCTTTCCTTCTCTCTTTCTTTCTTCTTCTTCTTCTTTCTCTCTGCCAGATTCCTTATCTCCTCTCTCTCTGTTTCAGTCCATCGTTAAGCTCGAATGGACCTTCTCTGGGTCGGTCATGAGACTGCAACTAAAGTTCATATCAAATATCAAATACTGATTGGTTACTAAGAAACTGAATGGAAAAACAATATAAAAACTCAAGCTTGTCATGTTTCTTTCATTGCTGGTTTCCCAGTGAACGAAAAGAAACAAAATTCCAAACTCAAAATTTTGTTGGCATAAAAGAGATAACAAAAAGTAACAAAATTCATTCCCACCTAAAATATACATATATAAAATCTACATATATATGAACCTACCTAAACTCCATTCCCATCTTATGAGCCCATCTTGCCCAAAACTCCATTCCCACCTAAAATATACATATATAAAATCCAAATCGATTTAGTAGTTTTCAGTGTAAAGAAAAAAACTTCAAAATCAATTTAATTTAATTAAGTTTCCCCAATTGAGAAGCTGTCAGTGAACTTATAGCAGCACCAACAGATAAAGCAAATGTACCCAATATTTCAGACAAAGGCACATTTCCACCCTACATAGAAAACAAAATCACCCAATTCAAAAACTCAACCAGAGAAGATAAAGTTCGTAACTTTTGTGGTTTAGGGAGCAGAGAGAAATTGGGTACCTCCATTTGCCAGTAAAATCTGTAATAAACAGCCATGACAGCCATGGAAGTTAATACCAAAGCTGGACATCATCGCAGCAACAAGATAAGTGAACCTCTCCGATTTCTTCCTAGACAACTTCTCAGCCACACGTACGGAAGAAAGAAGAAGAAGAAGACAAGACAAAGAGAAAGAAGAAGAAGGAAAAAGAAATAGAGAAGGGAAGGAAATAAAAAATATATTTTTGTTATAATTTTGGATTGATTTGATGATAATATCTCTGAATTTAACCGTTTTTTTAACAGAGGAACTATTCAAGAGCACCTATATTAACGTTAGGGACCATGAATGATACAAAAAAACTTTAAAGATGCAATCTAATAGTTTCACAAATGTCAAGGATGTTTTGTGATAAAAAGCCAAAAAATTATAAGAAAAGTTGTTTTATATATTGTGTTCAGAGTCAGAGATAGTTATTTCCACCTTCCTTCTCTACGTTAATTTCTACCAATATTCAAGGAAGAATTGTACACACGGCTTTCTTGAAATCTTCTTGTTCCCCTTAGGAAGAATTGTTCTACAGTATTTTTTTTTGACTTCGAGAATATATATTGTGTTTACAAAAGTTTGGCGTTGTTAGTCTCCCAATCAGACTTTCCAAAATAAAACCCAGAAAAATGAAAAAAGAAAGCATTTCCTAAGTTCCAGGTAATCCCTAGTCACCGTCTTACACGCACCAACCACCGCCACTCCGAACTCACGTTCACACCTGACACCTTTTAAATGCTCTTATTTTATCCGCATTTTCACACGCAAAACGTGCCCCAAGTCAACATTTTGTACAAAACGCCATGTTATTCTAGTCCTCTCATCGCATTTAATTTCCAACCCAATTCCTGATCAATTTACAAGTGTCTCGGAGATGTCTAGTCGGTTTGGAGTGTTTCTAAAGTGTCTAAAAGCAAGTTCTGGTAATTAAAAGCGTTTATAATAGTGTTTTGCATAATAATTTATAAGTATTTTTGGGTCACAAAACACTTTATAAGAACACCTTATAACATAAGTGCTTTATTCAAAAGTATTTACAAACAAAACCTTAATTAAATAAGACTTAATTTCCTTAATCATTGCATATGATAAATAATCTCCTCTCTTATTCTAATGTGGACAGCCAATGACATATGCTCATAATATAATAAGGGGTCCCATTTTCTCAATCCCAATCCAAATTTTCAATCTTGTGTTCACACTAGTGTTTCCGTTTCACACTGGTGTTTCCACATCATGCTGACAAAAGATCAAGGGTTTTTGTAAGTCTTTGATCATCCTCATGTTTACGTATCAGTAATGAGTATGAGAGGAAAATGAATGATTTTCATTCTTTACTTCCCCTGCGTTTACTTGCAATTAGGAATGAAAAAAATAAGTGGACCCTACCTCAAAATCCGTAATCACATCATCTAAAAACTAGGTATCGATCAACTAGGGAGAGTAGTCAATACGTTTCCCATTTTTGTTTTCTCTTAGTAACTTCCAAAAATACCCTTACTACTTTACCATAATTCCAAAACACCCTAAACCCTGAAAAAAAAAAATACTCACGCCAAGAAGTTCCAAGACACTCCAACTTCTTTTTCACGTTGCAAACACAACCTCCCAAAAGTAGGAGCTACATGTTGTGCTATGTAAATCATTCTATCTATCTTCTTCTTCTATCTTCTATCTTCTGTCTTCACATTCATCACAAAACAAAATATGGTCATGGATAAAAGACTTTTGTGGAGATTATATATCTCTTTTTTTGGTAATATGAAGATTATACAGGTTATTTTTATTTGATTGTTTGCTAGTTACGTAGGTGAAATATATATATTTATTGGAGTTTCTTTTTCGTTTGAAATTGGCTCTGGACAAAGGTGTTATTAACATTATCATTGAACTGGGCTCTTGCTATTCATCTTGTTCAACATATTGATTCCTCATGTTTACACCGCCTTGCTGGTTTGCTATAGGATTAGTTTGGTCTCCTTAGCCAATTTGATAATTATATATGTGCTGTGGTGAAAATGTGTAGGGGATTTTAGTAATCAAATTAATTTGGATTCTAATTCATGAAAATTAGTAAACAATAACAATGGGAATCAACCTCATTCCTTTGCTAATTTCATATGTTTAGTAAATAGCTTAATGGGAATGATTCTTCCCATACCAATTCAATAGTTCCCCGATTCCTAAATTC
Organism: Prunus mume; assembly: GCF_029339155.1. Classification (NCBI taxonomy): domain Eukaryota; kingdom Viridiplantae; phylum Streptophyta; class Magnoliopsida; order Rosales; family Rosaceae; genus Prunus; species Prunus mume. Next base: position 24,871,633 of record NC_142701.1, on the reverse strand, counting down.
TCTGATTCCTTACTTTCTTCATTACTGATATGTAAACATCTATAGAGAAAATTGTAGCTTTTAACAAATTTTTATCCTTCAGAACTGCATCCCAACATGCTCTACATGAAAACGCCGCTGAAATGAAGTTTGAACACTTTCATGGGCTCATACATAGACCACCAAGTCTGAGTGATCTGCATCTGCAGATCTCTTCAGTCGATCAGCCGCATTTACAACCTACCAAAAAACCCACGATTAAAATCATTGGCGACAATGTGACCAAATGCAGTTCATGTTTACTATATCTGATCATATGATAGTTTCGTCAAAATTTAATCACCTCGGCATCCCAATTTGTTCTGGCGGTGAGAACAATTAGAGCTATTGTTTGTAAAAAAACTCCAAGAAGCATCCCCCACCAAATTCCCTGAAAAGGCCAAAAATTCATCATGTTCTATCACAAATCCTCAATGACTTTATTAGCAAGATAGAGGGATGAGAGGTTCAACTTACTGCCACTCCCATACTGGTTTTAAACCCAAGAACACATCCGATTGGAAGACCGATAATGTAGTAACAAGTCAGGTTAACATATGCCACAACAGCTTGCCATCCACTTCCAATTGCCACACCTGAAATTCCACACAGCTAAATTTAGAAAATGATGCCTAGAGGGCTAACAGTTTGTGCAGATCTGGTTTGTTCATCTACTGCTTTTTTCATATATCACCATACCTGAGAGTATAGGTTGAATGCCATTCAAGAAAACGGAGAGGGCTAGCAATGGAGTTAAATCAGACACTGCCTTGACAACCTCGGGATCACTTGTAAATAGCTTGCTCAATCCTGCTCGGAATATCAATATGATTGCACTGAATATTATACTAATCAGGGTGCTTGTTCCGGTCACTACAAACACCGAAAATTTGGCCACTCTTGGATTACCAGCCCCTAGCTCGTTACTGACTCGAACACTGCATAAGCCCAATAATCTCGTTATGATCAGAATACTTGTTTTGACTCCGTCACTATAAAACTTTGAGCATGTAAAGGATAAATTTCAAATTCTGGGATATACCTGGCTGCCGCACTTAGGCCTAACATAAATTGCAAACTGAAGTTCCAGTAGTTCATGCTGGAAAGATATATCTCATCAGAACATGTAAAGTTAGAAAGAAACCTCGGTTAGTAGAAGGTTAAACAGATTGCATTAACAAATTCCATACTTACGAAATCGAGATTGAGTCTAGTGAAACTGTAGGATTGGGGAGGAGCCCTGATATGAGCGTTAACCCCTGGTTGTACCATATCTCCAAACTACATTAATACATGATCAGGCACAAATTATTATTCGAAATTATTCGAAAGGGAAAAGATATAAAGACCACTTTTTTATACTACATTAGTGGACCACTTTATGTGGTACATGAGATTGGGCCTCACTGGTGGGTGGGCCATGACATGACTGGAATAAGTCTGGCATAGAGTCCCGCCCTTGGGGAGGGGACTTATTTTCTCTGACTTGTCGAACAATTACCCAATTTAATGAGTCCAGTTCCATCATCGTCAAGTTTACCAACCATATCACCCAGGACACTTATCCATTTTAGTTGAACTTGTCATGTCCTGACCCGCCCACCAGACTAGGCTACACCAATTATAGATATCACCTTCAACATAATAAGATAGTTGACTAATGAGGTTTGGTAAAGCTGTTGCTTTAGCCTTAATGTCCACACCTACCATAGCATGATAGCAGAAGCAACAGTCAGCTTAAAATAAGGCCACATTCCTTTGAAGGCTTTCCAAGACAAGCCAGTCCAAGTTTCCTTGCAACTGGGGCTTAGACGAATATAAAGCCCATATATAACGACAAGAAGCCACCAAGAGAAGCTCAGTGTAAGAGCAGCCCCCAGTAGGCCATAGTCCACAACAAAAACCACCACCCAAGTGAAAATAATGTGTAGTACGAAAACTGCAACAGATATGTAGGCCAGAGGGTTGACTATGTTCTGTGCTTGAAGGAACCTCTGCTGAGGGCAGTTTATGGCAAAGGCATAAAGTTGAGGGATTATGCCCCTTGCAAAGATTTGGCCCTGCTCTGCTATTTCTTCTGATTGGCCTATGGCTATAAGTATTGGACCTGACCACCAATACACAAAGGTAAGGAGGACTGCTGCTCCCAAGTGCAAGATGATTGCCCTTTGGCATATAATTCCCATTGCTGGTAAGTGTTTGGCTCCATATGCTTGCCCACAAACAGTTTGCACAGCACTCGCCATTCCTAACTTTGAATTGAAAGGAAGAGTGTAACATATATATGTTAGATTATATATAGAAAAAATGCTCTCTTGCTAGATTGTCTAACAACATAAGATACTTTTGTTGCAGGGAAAATGACCATTGATCTGGTTGGATCTTGCTCGAACATGCGAACTAAATTCACAGCTCGACAATATAAAACTTGGGCAAGAAAGCATTATGCATAAGTTGATTTCTCAGTCCAAAAAAGCAAAAACGTTCAACCACCATAAATAAAATAAAATAAAATAACAAAAACAAAAACAAAGACCATAGAGATGAAATTGTTCTAGCTACATGAATTTTGGATGCATACCATAATGCCATAAGCAAGACCCTGAATTCCAACACTAGCAATAGAGGCTCCAGCAAGCTCCAAGGCATTCAAATGCCCACAAAACATAAGGGTGACAAAGCTAAGCAGGTAATTGAATATGGAAACGGTGATAGATGAACCAGATAATGTCCAGAGGAGCCTTGATTCCCAAGCAACTAGCCTAGACCACCATCGAAGTTCAACAGGCCGCTGCCGTTGCCCCAGAAACTCTTCAATGGAAGTGGATGACAAGTCAGCAATCCGAGACTGCTGGTCATCAAGCCTGAGTAGTAGCGGCTGCTGGTACTCCTCCGCTGATCCCATGTAGTTAATTAGTATGTCAGCCGCTGTGCCGCCACTACTCGAGGATTGCAAAACTTTGTGTTTTACTTGGAGAAAGCAGTACTCGGAGAAAGCAATGGGGACATATATTTGTATGAGGTTGAGGTCATAGTCTTATATAAACAGAAGTATCTGTATCATCTGACAGTCTTACCACCGTAAATGTTAGGTACCAAACAAGCCAAAAAGCGGGGAAAGTTTATTTTCTTCATACGCTTACCTCAGCAAGAGAATAGCTAAAGTTTCCTATTTTCGCGTACAAATTCCTCCAAACGTTGTACAATTGGAAGGCAAAAGTGTGACACGGAAATCAATCACTGCGTTATAATTTTGTTACAATACAAACTAACGATGTATGCAGCTGTGCATTTAAGATGGTTCCATTGTCAAAACGTGCTGCGTTAATTCCTATCAGTGTGGGACTCCATTTCAGCGTCTTTTTCGTCTCTTAGTCTAATCACGAACCTCTGAATCGGTAGTATGCTTCTTTTTTTGGTCAAAATCTGTTCTGCCTTGATTTTCTCTAAATGTTGGTAGCTTTGTTAGATATAAGCGTGTGTATCTGAAGGTCAACATCGCATTGTGACCTTTAGGTTTGTTTGGCTCTATTTCTTTTGGCTCTCTTGTTTCTAGTTGTACAAACTTAATATATTTCCGAGCGGCCTTAAAAGGAGGGGGCTAAACTGTATTATATTAATAATTTGCACAATGACCCAAAAAGTTAGGCAAAGCCTGTTGGGTTGACAAGCCAGCTGACATACAAAGGACTGATCACCTAAACAATCTGCCTCTTGGTCCTATGTCCCTTTTTCCACAGTGCTGAAAATTTTTCCTTGTGAAAATTTTAGCATACAATATTGCACATGAGCCAATGGTTGCTTCAGTATTAATTTGTTTTATGCACGCCACTGCTATAAAATTTGAATATTCCCGTGTCTGAATCATAGTATGAAATATCAATAATATTTCGGTTTTTTTAATCACAGATATTTCGGAACATATCCATATACATATCGTATAAATATCGACAATATTGACGATAATATCGGAAAATATCGATGTAAAGGGAAAAAAAAGGAAAAAAAAGAAGAAAAAAAAGGAAAAAAGGGAGGAAAAAAAAAATACAAAGGGGGATTTGAACCCCTTCCATTTTACTCCTCCAACACCTTAACCACCATATACCACTTATGTTTTAGTGATAATATGTTAAAATATTTATATTTATATGAGTGACATGTTAACAATTACATGCAAAACTATTTTGGGGATTTATCATTTGATGAATACTCTTCACAATACATTTACTCTACACATAGAGATGATGAAGATAGTGAAAAATTTGGTATTAAGTCATTCATGTATCTTACTATGCAATGTATAAATAACGTGTAATATATTGTAGTAAATCATTATATATAAATGATTATGGTGTGTTTAATCTTTTTTCAATTAATTACTACATATTTTCTACGCTCACAGTGTTTGCCAACTCGCTGTATAATTAACTTAAATCAGTTAAATCCATCATGTAATGCATTTCCTTCTAATTTTTTTTATTTTTATAAACTAATAGATAATTGACTAAATAAACATTCTCCAAAGTTGCAATAAAAATTTCCAAGTATTTCTTACAATTTCCGTGGTTTTTATTCAATTTTTATCGATATCGATAATATCCCGATATTTCCATCGAAATTTTCATGTTTTTGGACTACCGATATTTCCGATATCATTGATATTTTAGACCATGGTCAGAATCATTCTGGAAGGCAACTTGAATATGGCTTTACATGACAGAAAGATTATTAGGCTCTCAAAAATACTACTTCTATTGATTTTCAAGCACAACTAATAACATAAAATTGAGTGACAGTGCTTTATATGACGAAGTTTAGGAAAAAAAAAACATGGATTGGATAGAAATTATTTCTTTGTGCCATCCAAAGGGGAAAAAAAATTACTTGTACTATCTCGACTCGTATCGTGTATAATTTATGTACTAAAAATATGAGATGTGCTGCCTGTGTATGATTTATTTATGTGAATTCAATCCAACCTTTAAAGGATTAAAAATAATACCAATAACTGTATGTCAAAACTCTCCTAATTAGTTCTTGAAGGGTAGGTGAAAATTTATCATGCATGTTTAGCAGCCATACTTGACCAATGGAAAATATTAGGTGACTTGATAACTAAAGGCTGAATATGATATCCACTTCCACACCATGATTTATATGGCAGCAGCCACTCTATTTTTTTGTTTTGGCCGCTCTATTAATAGTCAATAAATTTCGAATGAGCTAGCGGCACAATTTCAAATCAGCCATGCTAAGCGAATCTGCTTTGGATTGTAGAGATATTTCAAATCAGCCTAGCATTATTACCCATATATAAAGTCAATATAAAATTCCTTCCTTTGTCTTTATGGTTAAAAGAAAACAATGATGACAGAATGAACATCACGCTAAAACTCATCATAACCAAAATATAAGATGTAGAATATTACAATTTACAATAAATAAATTTGTTCTCTGTGTCCTGATAAACTAGATGGCTTGCCAAAGGCAAGGTCGTTCAGTTTTTAGCTTATGTTGAGATATAGGTCAGTATTTATTCCTAAGGTGGTGGGATATACTGTGTTTAAAATTGTGGGATTTGAAACTAAGAGTATTCATTTTTTTCGAAGGGGATAATTAGCCTAAAAATTGGGCTAAATCTTATCAGCACTTTCAAATTTCAAAGTGTGGCTTGCTTCATCTGTCTCATCTTGTTTTGTCTATGTAAACGTGACAAAAAAAATAAAGGGGAGAAAAAAGAAAAAAGGAAAGAGGAGGCAATGGTAAAGTTTTTACAGGAAGAGAGGAAAATACAAGTGGCTGGTTTTCTTTGTTGAAGAGAAAGCACATAGACTCAGACAAAGCAAAATAATGGTGGCCAGCCAAAAAGGAAAAGAAAAGACGCCAGCCAAAAGAAAAATGAGTGAAAAAAATATTAACAAAAGGGAAAAAATGATTGGCACCTCTTCGTAGCTTCCGGTAGTATTTGTATGTTTTCTCCTCTTACTTGCGAAAAATCTGTACCAATTGTGACTTTTTGTGTAGTCTTTTAAATGCTTAAGAGATTTATAGTGATTGCTCTCAATTTGGATTGGTCACGAGTATTCCAGATAAATAGGAGAATGCAAGGTTTGGTTTTATTTGGAAATAAACTCTAGAAGAGTTGATAGCTATCAGGTTGGCTTCAATCGCTGGATACCAAAACTTTTCTGATGTGGACTCCTTGCTCATGGCCTAACTTATAACAAATATCAAAGACTTGAAAGAGATTCATGGGTTGTCAAAAATTATTGCCCATTAATTCTCAAAAGTCCATAATGTTTAGTGGGTGGTCCGAATAAACACTCATTGAATTTACAAAGGAACAAATTATCTATTATATGATTAATAGACAATTTTAAAATCCTCGAAGCCATATTTGGGTCCAAATGCAAATGTCAATTGTAGAAAATTAATGGGTTCATCAAAATTGCTCATTATTTTTCTTGGACATTGACAATAAGAAAATGGTACAGAACCATCCAATTTTTCCCATGAGTCATCTACTACCAGGGACGGACCCACAGTGGGGTCAATTCAAACGACCCTATGGACTCCAAGAAAGTAAGGTAGAAGGCCCCTTTGAATTGCTATGTGACCCCATGAAAAGCTGGAGAAGAAGTTGCAGAGGTATTGATGAAGAAGAAGATGAATGAAATCTATTCTTTTTCAAAGGAGCTGGCCAAAAGCGGCGTCGTTTGGCCCTTCTAATTTTAATTAAACCGGTTACCAAAACGACGCTCGTTTTGGTAGCAAATTTTTTAAAAACTGCGCTGGCCAAAGCGGAGTCGCTTTGGTCCAGCAAGAAAGATCAATTTTTTAAAAGACTCGCCAAAGCGACGTTTTGGTCCGTGTCTTTAAAAAAAAGAGATCACTTGTATATTGGGACAGACCTCCCCCATCTCTCCCGATTTTTCAACTTCAAAACCCCCATTTTCTAAACCCTCAAACCTAAATCCCCAATCTCCACCTCCCACAAACCTTTAACCCTCTCCCCCACCAAGCCTTTAAGCCCCAACTCCTCCATTGCCGCCGCTTCTAGCAGCGCCGCCGCTTCCAAAAGCTTTGCTTCGCTTCCACCACCTCACAATTCAAGGTAAATTCTAACTCTAAACCTAAATAACTTGAATTGAAATTGAATGTATGATTATATTATATTGTTTTGATATATTGGATGTCTTATTTATGAATTTGTTGTGGTTAATTAGTATAAATTTGGTGTTCTCTTTAATTGAATTGAAATTGAATGTATGATTATATTATATTGTTTTGATATATTGGATGTTTTATTTATGAATTTGTTGTGGTTAATTGGTATAAATTTGGTGTTCTCTTTAATTGATTTTACTTATTATTTTGATTAATTTATGTAGAATTATGGAAAGATTTTTTAAGAGGAAGTCATCATTGGGTAGTTCGGATAGTGTGGGTAATTCAAGAACTTCAAGTTCAAGACAAAGTGAGTTAGATGGGGTTTTGGCTAATCTTCAGGCAGACCCGGGACTAAGAATTCGTATGATTGAGTATGATACTAATATTAGAGATGAGGTTCGAAGAGCATATCTACAAAAAGGACCTTGTCAACCTAGAGGTCATTCTTTCCCACAAAGTAATATCTCAGGAATTAATTGACGCTTCATTCCCCAATGGTTTGATGAATTTGATTGGTTGGAGTATAGTGTATCTAAAGATGCTGCATTTTGTCTTTATTGCTATCTCTTTAAATCCAATTTTGAGCAAGTGGGTTGTGAAGCCTTCACTGGAGCAGGGTTTAAGAATTGGAAGAAATGGAGAGAAAGAATGAAGGTGCATGTTGGACCGGTTGGTAGTGTTCATAATAAAGTTAGAGAAGCTGCTACAAACTTGATGAATCAAAATACACATATTGAAACGGCTGTGAGCAAACACTCCGAACAAGCTCGTGTGGCATATCGAAGATGCTTAATTGCTTCAATCAAGTGCATTAAGTTTCTATTGAGACAAGGTCTTTCTTTCCATAGAAATGATGAAAGTGCCACTTCAAGCAATAGGGGAAATTACTTGGAGCTATTGCAATTCCTTGCAGACAATGATGAGAAAGTTAAATAAGTTGTGCTGGAAAATGCTCCGGGGAATCTCAAGTTAGTAGCTCCAAAGATTCAAAAAGATATTGTCAATGCATGTGCCGGGAAAACACTTGATGTTATCATGAGTGGTTTAAAAGATAGATTATTTTCTATATTGGTGGATGAAGCACGTGATATTTCTGTGAAGGAGCAAATGGCTATGGTGTTGCGTTATGTGGACGACAAAGGGCATGTAATTGAAAGGTTTGTGGGGGTTCAACATGTTACCGACACCACTTCAAGTTCACTAAAGGATGCCATTGACATATTCTTTTCTTCCAATGGTTTAAGCTTTTCTAAGTTACGAGGACAAGGTTATGATGGAGCTAGCAATATGAGAGGTGAGTTGAATGGCCTCAAAACAAAGATTTTGAGAGAACAACCTTGTGCATACTATGTTCATTGCTTTGCTCATCAACTTCAACTAGCACTTGTTGCCGTAGCAAAGAAGAATATTGATATTGCCTCTTTCTTCACAACCACTAATAGTGTGGTTAACCATGTTGGAGCGTCTTGTAAGCGGCGTGATGCACTTAGAGCACAACTTCAAGAAGAGCTTGTGATAGCTTTTGAAAATGATTGTCTTATAACGGGGCGAGGTTTGCATCAAGAAACAAGTCTCAAACGTGTCGGTGACACACGATGGAGCTCACATTACGGTACCATTATTATCATCATTTCTATGTTTTCATCTATGATTCATGTGCTTCAAATGATTATTGATGATAATCCCAATGATAGTGCCGGTGAAGCAAATAAGATTCAAAGGGAAATGCTTACTTTTCAGTTTGTGTTTCACCTATTCTTAATGAAAGCTATATTGGGACTCACAAATGATGTGTCACAAGCATTGCAAAAGAAAGATCAAGAAATTGTGAATGCAATGGCTTTGGTGAAATCATGCAAGGAAAAACTACATTGGATGAGGAATAATGGGTTTGATGCATTGGTTGAAGAGGTGTCTTCATTTTGTGACAAACATCATATTGATGTTCCTAACATGGATGATGCCTTCGTACTTCCAGGGAGGTCAAGGCGTAATGCTCCAATAAAGACAAATCGTCATCATTATCGTGTGGAGCTCTTTATTTATGTCATTGATGAGCAACTTACGGAGTTAGATGATCGTTTTAATGAGGTAAATACTGAGTTGCTTATTTGTTTGGCATGTTTGAGTCCGAATGATTCATTTGTAGCTTTTGATAAACAAAAGCTACTTCGTCTTGCTCAATTTTATCCTCAAGACTTTTCGGATGGGGATCTTTTGGCACTTGAAGATCAACTTGAACTTTATATTCACTATATGTGTTCAAGTAGTGATTTCTTTGACTTGCAAGGGATTGGTGATCTTGCAAAAAAAATGGTGGAGACAAGAATGCATCGAGCATTCAATTATGTGTATTTGCTTATTACATTGGCTCTAGTTTTACCGGTTGCTACTGCTTCAGTTGAGAGGGCATTTTCCGTCATGAATATTATCAAAGGTCCACTTCGGAACAAAATAGGAGATCAATGGTTGAGTGATAGCTTACTTGTTTATGTTGAGAAGGATGTTTTTGATTGTATTGAAAATGAAGCTATAATGCTTCGTTTTCAAAATATGAAACCTCGTCATGGCCAATTGTAATTTGTAATGTTGTTTTTTACATGAATTATGAATGAATGTACTGTAGTTTCATTTTCAATGTTATATTAATCTTTAAAAAAAAATTGAACTTGTACACTATGACCCTACGACATCAAATTCCTGGGTCCGTCCCTGTCTACTACCTATGAAAATCTTAAAATCTCCAAATTATCTTAAAGACACAAATTTTAAATTAGTGGGCCACTCTTACCCATTAATTTTCAATTTTTTGAACTACGTTTCTTTGATCCTATCAAGGGTACTTAAGCAGTCTACCATCCCAATAGACGCGACCGAAACCAAATTTGAAGGAAACAAAATGTACATACTTATAAATATCAACATAATGTACAAACTTACACGTGGAAAAGCACCTTCGGTGATAAACAAAACAAATGAGAAAAAAGAAACAATATTTAAACTAGGAAATTTCTTTTTCTTTTTCTTATTTTTAAAAAAGAAAAGTGGAAAAATAAACAAATTGAAACATGAGGCTCACTGGTTCTAGTGATAGGATGACAAAATTAAGCATCTTAAACTCAAACCAGGGAGGAGCTGTCACTATATCCTCCTGCTCCCCCATAGTTGTCCTGACTGTCGTAGTGTGGGGTCCATTCAGATCTATCTGAAACTGATATCCCAAAAGGCCATGACGACGTCGTATTCACAGTGTTGGCTACGCTGCTGACTCCTTCAGGCATAGAGGAGGAGGGCCACACAAAAGCGGGTTTAAAAGGCGGGACTCGGGGCACCGGAATCGACCCGGAAATGATTTGGATAATGGCCTGGGTCTTGGGACTCTCGTTGGCAATAGCGTGAGAGCAGGCCAGCCCAAGAAGCAAAAGCCTCTCAGCTTCCTCTGCCACGTAATCACTCCCAAGCATAGTACTCTTGTGTGGTCTCATAATCTTTCATTTTGATATTTTCTAGATCTCTTCTCAAAGTTTGTAGCTTAACTACACGTACCTTGACTTTTTCTTGAAACTCCTCATTCAAAGTATCCCATGCTTCCTTTGATGTTGTGGCTCCCATGATTCTTGGAAAAATAGTGTCATCCAAATATTGTTGCAGGGCAAATAGAGCCTTTGCATTCTTCTGTTGATATTTCTTTAGCCGCCTCAGCTGCTGCACGGTTGGATTTTCTCGAGTAGAGAATCCGCTATCAACCATGTCCCATAAATCTTGAGACATAAAATATGTCTTCATCTTGATGCTCCATAAATCATAGTACCTAGTTTTCTTTTGTAAAGATTGGAAATGGGATAGAAATTTGGCTAGCGGTAAACATGATGGAGGACTATATTGAACCCTTATGCCCAAGGTGACCGAACTTTGCTTTGATATCACTGTTGAGTTTTTAGAAGAACAATAGAGTGATTTTATTTATTCAACAATAGGATGGACACAAGGCTTAGCTATTTGGCCTGTTGGTTGTAGCTATTGGCCTTTATCACTAGCTTAATTACATAAGTGGGCACTGGGCAGCATGCATATTTATAGAGTTGGTTAACCGGCTATCTAAGTTGGCAAATAACTAGTCATCAAGTCGGTTGTGTACAGTAACCGACAAACTTTAACTTAGTAATTTTCTAAATTATTCTAGAAAATCTGCTGGCTTGATTTCCACCAAATGTACATTATTTTTCAACAAATAAGGTGATGGTCTAAAGGATTCCCAGTCCAGAAACATAGAAAATTACAAGAAATATTTGGAAGACAATAGTGGTTCGTCATCCAATGAAGAACCTACATCACCATTGATACAAGATGACCCTTTTGATGCAGAAACAATGTCTCCATGCTCGGTTATTTCACATCGAACATATTCAACATTTGCAAAAGTTTGTTGCATATCAGAAGCTTTAACTGACTGTTGAATTCCCTCCAACTCGACCGCTACTTGTTTCATAGTAGGTCGTTTCTTCCCCTTTAAATTTAAGCATCTTTTTGCAAGGTTAGCAACTGCCACAATCTCGTCCGTTCCACCATCCTTCATAACTTGAGCATCGAGAATATCAAACAGACGATTCTCCTCCATGGAAAGAAGGAAATAAGCTGCTAGGCTTCTCCATTCTTGTGAACTCGTCAAAGAAACTGGTTTTTCTCCGGTCAAGAGCTCAGATAGGGTCACTCCAAAGCTATAGACATCGCTCTTGTCTGTAAACTTACCAAATGTTCCTTGTACTTTGGTGGTAACATGTGTTTTGTCAATGGACATAGATCTTGAAGTCCCGAAGTCTGCTACTTGGCTGTATATTTTTCATCCAAGAGGATGTTAGAAGACTTGATGTCTCGATGGAAAATGGGAGATGAAGCTGCTGAGTGTAAGTATGGAAGAGCTCCGGCAACTTGGAAGCGCATTTCCCATGTAAGAGGCAACTCCTCATTTTGGTAATATACTCAAAAAGTGTTCCATTGAGTATGAATTCATAAACCAAAAAGGGAACTTCAGTCTCTAAACAACACTCCAATAGTTTAACCACATTCCTGTGTGAAATTTGTGAAAGAATGACAATTTCATTAATGAACTGTCCAACTTAGCCTCCATCAACTATTTTTGATTTCTTGACAGCAACAATTCTTCCATCGGTCAACATTCCTTTATAAACGGTACCCTGGCCTCCCTTACCAAGAATTCTGTCTGCATTGAAACGGTCGGTGGCTTTCTCCAACTCCTTGGAATTGAATAACCTAATCTTGTCAACAATAAACCACCATTCTGTTTAAAAAAACTTCTTTTTGCGTTTAATATGTTTCCTTTTCCTCATGACTTTGTGCGACCACCATCCCCCAATTAGTAGAAACAATTGTCCAAGAACACTGCTCGGAACTGAATTGCTCAATCAATAAAATAAGAAAGGATGAAAAAATTGGTCAAGAAGACGATTCAAATTCTAATTGTGTTTATCAATTTAGTTCATCAACAATCAAGGTTATCTGAGTCTAAGATTCAGTAACTGCAGGGGCATACCTATAATAGCTAAATAATTAACCTGTGATGGTCGATGATCGGGCATTTAGCACATAAACTTCCCGGGATAATTGATACAAATGCCAGAACCACATCTATTTGGGAGGTCTGGATCCTCACATTCGTCGATGTCTGGAATTTAATGACAAATGGAAAACTAAAGTTTCAATAGATGGAAATAAAAGAAATGAATATAAGTTGTTATATATTTTTGAGACATTTTGGAAAAAACAAAAGGAGAGAGAAAATTTTTAAAAGAAGCAAAAATGGACAAAAATGCCCTTATTTATTTTTAGATTTCTAAGGAATCCAATACATTTGCATGTCTTTGATTTGAAAGTTGAGTGGTTTTTGTCTTTTTTGAAAAAGCTTTGGCTTTTTCCAAAAGTAAAATTTTTTTTATGTCTAAATCCTAAAAAACCTTAAATTTTTACCGCTCATCATTAATATTTTGGCATATCTATATATATAAAGCAAAAGGTAGAGAATGGTAAAACATTCAAAATATCAGGAAAATGCAAACATTAAGAATTGAAATTATTATACAAATTTATAAATAAACCCAATCCTAGACATGTATTTATAAAAAAACCCAAGCACTATTTAAACATAGAAACACACCCAAAATCAACCCCAAAGTCAACTTTTTGGGTGTGTTTATAAATGGGTTTTGAGTGTGTGTAATGATGAGTTTTGGGTGTGTTTATAAAGTGTTTTGGGTGTTGGATTTTTTTATAATTTCAACCTCAATTTTGGGTGTTTTAGTGAAACTCCCAAATTATTAATTAAATGAGGATACTATGGTAAATTCACACTTTTTCATATTTAAAAAAAAATAAAAGAAAATTCAGATAATGAATTTTATTTTTATGGAATGCAACTACCCATTATCTTTTTTAATTCTAAAATAAATTTAAATTTTTTTTAAAAAAGTTTTCTACGCCTGTGGAGAGGCTAGTATGAATAGTGGTGAAGATATTAAGAAATCAGTTACAAACTAAACCCCAGCACTATAGGGACATAATCCATTTCACTAATGGCAGAAATGTTTGTTGAATTTGATGTAAACTAATCATGGTCCACTAGGAATGCAAACTTGCATGCCATTTGACTGTCAGCATTTAAAACTGCTCCAAAACTAGTATTGAAGCCACTGCAACTATTCGTTCGGAGGACGCTTGTTTTAGTATGATCGCATATGGACAAGCAGCCACCAATTGTTGACCCATATAAGGATGTCATCAATGCAATTCCACCGCAACTTATTGAAGAGAATCTGTTTTTCTGGGAGAACACAAACGGGCTTCCTTCCAAGTTGGGTGCCTGGCGGCCTAAGGGCTTGTTACTGCAATTGGAGAAGGTAATGGGACTTGTCACCTTTAGTGTGCCTTCAACAGAAATTTCTAGCACCTCCAGACCGGTAACGTTCAAGAAAGCTTTTGGAGGGGTGGCTGTGTGATCACAGATTATTTGGAATCAGTGGTCAAGGTAACATCCTGCTCTGATTCCAAAAGGATATGGGATTTCTGTGAGTGCTCCACAATGCGATGAGCAATTAAGCTTAGCTAAGGCTGCTTCTGATGCCGCTGCAGAGCATATGAACAGAGTAATATGAAGTAGAAACCGGGCAATGTCCATTATTCTGCTTCTTCTTCCTCCTCTCGTTAGTTCCTTATCTTATCATGTCTCGTACAAAGCTTGGAGTATTTAGTTATCAAATTAAATGATCAACTTAGCCTCAATCTTCTTGAGGATAAAACTAAAAACAATATATGGAAGGAGCAGAGACATATAGTTCTTGTACCGTCCTGCAGCTGATGGGGAGGAATAACTGCTTCATCGACGTATTTTATAAGTCAAGTCCGCTCAACACAAAAAAAATTCAACTAGGAAACATTTCAGAACGTGCTTAATTGGGAGTCTTTGAAACTGTTAAATTTAATGCACACTTGTCTTGAAGAATTTAGAAAAATCTAGAAAAAAGTAGAAAACTCAAGAAATGTCCACCAACTTTGACAAAGTCAAGCTTTGAGACATAATTGTTGTAGGCATTCTAGAAAAGTCCTGATAAAATCTTGTGACAAGGTAATAATACTATTATATTGTAAACTAGTGGTTATGAGAAGAAAGCCATGTCCACCGACTTGGACAATGGCGGCAGCCTGTATCTATAAACAGGTGTTGAGCCCTCTTGTATAAGTGAACTAAGAGAGAGGAGGCCAGTAAGCCAGAAAATAGGAAGGAGGCCAACAAGCCTAGTAAACATTTTCTAGTTGTAGAAGCCAATAAGCCTAGTACTCATCTAATTACAGGGAAAGGAAGGAACCATTCTTTGGTCAGGACTTTTGTTGTCACTGACTTATGGAAAATACATTGCTGTTTAAGCAGCCACCTAGACGTGATAAAATACAAACCTAATGAGGTGCATGCGTGTATAATTCACCAAAAGAAGAACATAACATACATGGAACATGCATTTACAATATAAAAATTGAGAAAATATTCTGTTCACAGTGACTTGCCGAATCACCATCCAGAACTGGTCCTGTTCCCGTTTGTTTACACCATAATCAACCGAGCATATCCAGTCTCAAAACAACTATCACCAAGCGCAGACACGCCTTCTCTCCTGCCGAAGGAAGACACTCTTCCGAGGTGCCAAGCACCGCCGAAACTCCCGATGCCAAAGCTCACAAACTGTTAAACCTAATTCTCATGACACGTGTCACCACCGCGGCAACACAGAGTCCCACATCGGAAATCTACACCAACCTCCCACTTTCACTTCCCTATAAAAAGGGAACAGTACCTAGTAAGAGGGGTAACTACTTTTCCGCCTTTTACTATTACTCTGCAAAAGTTACCATTCTTAGTGACTTAAGCATCGGAGAGCCTTCGGCCGGCACACCACACCGGTGCGGAGCTTGACGATCGCTTCCCTATTTTGTCTTCGCAGCTAGCCTTTATTGAAAGCCCAGACCCTTTCCCTGCTGAAGGCAAACCCTTTTCTCTAAGTTGACCTCTCCGAAAAAGAGCATCAACACGTTGAACTTGAAAGCTGACGCTTTCTAATAGATGTCACGAAATTGTTTCTTTACTTGACGTTTTTTTAAAGACGTCAAAGTTATACTTCATTAGCTGACGTTTTTTTTTAATAAAATGTCAAGAAAACAGTTATATAGTTGACGTTTTTTAAAAAACGTCAAAATTTAGTAGAATAGTTGATGGTTTTTCAAGAAACATCAACTATGAAGTGTCAACTAAGGCATGTTTTCTTGTAGACTTCATTCTAGATTGTTCTAGTTTTACTTGTGCAATATTATTTCTATGAGCTGGGCTTTTACTTTTCTTGGGCTGCTTCATATGTTTGTGGGTTGGGGTTGATATTTTAACAGCACAACCAGAACGAATTTCAAACTAAAAATTTCAAACTCTTGATCCAACAAAAATTTTCAAACTCTTAACACTTTCAAAATACCCAGTCGCTCTAATCAGTGTAGCTAATCAGCCGGACCTCACCTATGACCTTCTGGATTGGAGTTGAACCTGAATTCACATTTTGACCAGAAAAGTTCAAAAAAGGAGCAACACATAACATTTATGGAACATGCATTACAATATTACAATTAAGAAATAATTAATTATTGTTCACCCTCCTTCTCATGTATAGGTCTGCCAGTGTTCACCATGACTTGTAAGGTAATAGCGGAATTTCATGTAATGATGAAGAAGGACCACCATCCAAACCTGGCCCTGTTCCAGTTGAACTTGAAGCAACATCCCAAGGCTCAATTGATTCAGTTCCAACATATTCAACCTCTTCATAATTTTGTCCACCATTAGAAGATTTATCTGACATTTGAATCCCCTCCAGCTCTGCCGTGACCTCTCTCATTGTAGGGCGGTTTCTTCCACTCAAATTCAAACATCTTCTTGCAAGGTTAGCAACTAATATGATATCTGCTTTAGACCCTCCTTTTACAACTTCAGCATCAAGAATTTCGAACAGGCGATCTAACTGCATCGAAGTAATGAAGTATGTGGCAAGACTTTTGCCTTCTTCTTGTGACCTTCTAAAAGAAATTGGTTTTTGCCCAATCAAGAGCTCAACAAGGACAACTCCAAAGCTATACACGTCACTTTTCTCCGTAAATTGGCTTGATTGAAAGTATTCGGGGTCCAAGTAACCAAATGTGCCGTGTACAAGTGTGGTGAGGTGAGTTTGGTCAATGGCAACTGATCTTGAAGTTCCGAAGTCAGCAAGTTTTGCTCTGTATTTTGTATCCAAGAGTATGTTGGTAGACTTGATGTCTCTGTGATAAACAGGAAAGGCAGCTGAAGCATGTAAGTAGGAAAGAGCTCCTGCAATTTCCATGGCAATTCGTAAGCGAACTTCCCATGTAAGTGGGAACTCCTCATTCTGCTCATGGATATACTGGGAAAGGTTTCCATTAGGTATAAATTCATAAACCAAAATGACTCCGTCTCCAAACCGTTGATGGCAATATACAAAAATATAATTGCAATTTGGATTGTAATTTGTAAGTATAATTTTTCCCAAACCAAATGTTTGACTATATGTTTGAGTTTAGGTTGTTACCGGTTGATGACCATATGTTTGATCATATTTTTCACATTAAATGAAATAACAAATTAAGTGACCATTTGTTTGACCATATTTTTCTTTTCTTTTTAAAGAGAAATCAACTCTGTTTAATTCCAAAATCGTATACTATGTACGATGATATATGCATGGCGTACCTATAATAAGGATAAATTTAGTATTCTTTTTGCGTTGGATAAATTCAGTGTACTTTTTGTCAGCGCAAACGTAATGACCAGGAACGTTCACACATTTGCTGTGGGGCCCGCATCGATGACCATTCATGCATTCATCAATATCTGAAATGTAATTTAGAAAGAGGAAAAAAAAAAAACAGAAACGGTACATTAGCAAATACAATAATACTATTGCACAACATCTATTGCAGACCACCCTCTCTAATAGGGTTTGAACCCCAATAATACCTCAAAAGGTTAAGAAAACAAACAAAACAAACGCAAAGAAAAATAAAACGCAGAGACGGAAGCTAGATATAGTTAATTACATACGTACCTTGACAAGTTTGAAGAAGATAGGGATTTCCTACAAAGCCTTCTCGGCAGAAACAATAAAGCGCTGAGCGATTGTTGGAATCAAAAGTGTAGATATTGCAGAAGGGTACAGCGTCAAATAAACTAGTAAAAAATGAAATAAAATTCTCTGTAACGTGTCTTCCAAATAATGCGAATGAAGAAGTAGAGTTGATTATATTCCATTCTAGCACCACAGGAACGTGGCTTCTACTCTTGACTGCATGAGCAGAAGATTTCTCAAACCAATCCTTGTCAACCAGAAACGCATAGTCGTCGCAATCCGCGTTTCGAGTTTCGCCTTTTGTATAGAATGGAGGCGCTCATCATAGTGAGATATGGAGGAATGGTAGTCTGGCAACAGTTGATACCAATATCACAGGAAGCATAGTTTTGATTACCACAAACTGACCTGCAGCCACCAACCACAAACTCAGCTGATTCCATCGTGGCAAGGAAGCCTCAACTAACCGCAGTGAATCTGTTTTTGTCCTGAGAGTAGACGAAAGGGCTGCCCGTCAAATTAGCCATTTTGTTACTTCCATTTCCGTTGCAAAAGAAGGTAACGGGGCTGTTCACTTGAAGCGTGCCTACCGTAGCCTCAAACGTGCCTCCAATAGAAATATTCAGCACCTCCAGTTGGGCTCGCTTCAAAAAAGGCTTAGAAGACTGGTTGCTGCACTTGATTTCAAACCAGTCGTCTAAGTAGCAATCTGCGCGTCCAATTCCAAAAGGGTAGGGGATCAAGACGCCTCCGCATTTCTCTTTGCAGTCCGGCTTCGCTTTCGGATAATAAACTTCTGGTGCTGCAGCAGCTGCACATGTATATATCATCAACAACACGAGGAATATTAATAATAAAATCATCATATGAAGTGCTTGCGATTGCATTGTTCCTATGCTCGGATGAAAGATTATCAAGCAAAAGTTTTCTTTGCAACTCAGTGCTTTGTACTATATATAATAAAGACAATTTGTCGACCGAAGAAAAGTGGGTTCGAATTGAAGGCTACTTTCCCTTTTGTAATGTGAGTGGAAATTGTAGGGTTCAGGGTTCAGGAAATGCAGTACATAAAAATAAAAAAAAAAAAAAAACCAAAAAACAAAAAAGTTGACTGACTTGCATATATTATCTTGTCGTTTTCAAGTAGATAAAAATGTTGTGAAATCAAATCAATGATTGCATATATAGCTGCCCTCAAGTCAATGATTACTAATCATAGAGCTCAGCAAACGTAACATTAATTAACTAAACAATATAATATTTTGAAAAAATAATGCAACCCTCCACTTGAAGAAACAAAGTTTTAAACTAAACAATAATATTTGGTTTTATTTTCACTGTATAAAGTCTAATGATTTTCTCGAGTGATCTAGTCATAATTAATTTTTATATATCCCTTGATTTGTGTTTAAATGGCAAACATTCAATTTAGCTATGATCTTCTTGGTTGAAACTCCAGTTGCATTCTGATCGGAAAAGTTGACTTGAGAAGCAGAAAAACATAACATATATGGAACATGCATTACAATATTACAATTAAGAAATATTTCATTATTGTTCAGCATGACATGGAAGGTAATAATGGAACTTCATTTGAAGTTTTTTCAAACACCTCCAGCTCTGCAGGTGACCTCTCTCATTATAGGACGCTTCATTCCACTCAAATTCAAACACCTCCTTGCTAGGTTAGCAACTGTGATGATATCTGCTTTAGACCATGTGGGAACACAAGGTTTGGCATCCAATCACAAGGTGTAACGTACTAACGTGGATAGTGGAATATTCCTTAGGTCAAATAATTGAGCTAATTAAATCTGATTTAATTAGCCAATTATTCCTGATTTACGATAGGAATATCTCCCCCCGATTTCCAACAAATCTTGGATCCAATTTCCAAAAAATCTCCTTTATATTATCTTATCATTTAAGGAAAAGAATAATTCCATTCCATATATTTATAGAGGGAGCTTCGGTTGAGAGTTCCCTCAAATATGCTAATTTGAGGAACACTCTTATAGGACTCGCTCCATATTTTATTTCACTAATCCAAACAATCTATTTTGTAGATATTCATTTAAATATATCTCTACAAAAACAAAAACAAAAACAAAAACAAAACAAAAAAAATCATTTGCATCCGATATTATTTGACCACTCAATTGAATTATTGAAATTTTTGTACTTTCTTGAAGTACCGTATTCATCGATTTTGCAGGACACAATTGGATGTCGAAACGGTTTCTGAATTGTCTAATTTTTTGCGAGAATGATTTATGAATGTAAACTTAAAAAATAGATAGTTTGGATCGTTAAAAAAAAAATTGTAGGGAACCCTAAAGGGTGTCCCTTAAATAAAATTATTTAAGGGATCCCTTAATAAAAAAGGATATATATATATATATATATGTCAAACCGTAATTTGCCACATAAGTCAAACTGTAATTTGTAGAGGAGTATGTCCTTTTAGGAAAATAGGCAAACAATATCCATATGTGATTGAATTCGTGTGAAAAGCCTCCATACTTGACTGCCATCTCAACTTGCTATAGTTTATGATCATAGTCGACTTAATGATGGAATTAAAAAGTTATAAAGCAAAAGTTTTATTTGCAACTTAGTGCGTGTACTGTATAATGAAGACCCCCCCTTGTCCATCGAAGAAAAGGAACAAACACTAGTGGTGGGTTGGAATGGAAATTGTAGAGGACTGGTAGTTGAAAATCCAACTGTTTCCTTCTCATTATTTCTAGCTACCCACAAATTAAAAAAGAAAAAGAAAAAGAAGTTGACTTGCTACTTGATTTGAGTCACTCGTGCAGTGCATGCTCAATTAATTATTGTGGCCATAACAAGACGAATCACCATGTGTTGACTTGAGATGTCATTGTCCAAAAATAAATTAAAATTGAAAAGTATTATTTAATTATTAATTTTTCTTCTGTCAATTTTTTTTTTTTTTTTTGGGGTTTCGAGTACACACAACTCCTTTAGCTGTATCAAGAGAGGAAAACTCTCTTAATTAAGAAAACTAAGCAATCCAAAATATATCTGAGAACCAAGTCTGAGTTTTAGACCTCTGAGTTCAGACCCAAAAAAAGCCTCTAAGTTCATCTTGTTTCCATTATTCTCTTCTCTCATCTTGCATAAAATCCAACACAACAAACAGAGCTAGAAAATTTCCTTAAGCTTACAGATAAGGTGATAGTCTAAAAGATGATTCCAAGTCCAAAAACCGAGAATATATAATTACAACAAATATTTGTTCACTGTGTATTGAAAAACAATAGCGGTTGTACATCGCATGAAGAACCTGTACCACCATCCGTACAAGCAACTGTTGATGAAGAAACAACATCCCACACCTCATTTATTTCCTGAGTTTGGACACATCGGACCTCTGGGAAAACTTGTTGAACATATGTCTCAGCTCTAACTGACAATTGAATTCCCTCCAACTCCACTGCTACTTCTTTCATAGTAGGACGATTCCTTCCATTCAAATTCAAGCATCTAACAGCAAGGTTAGCAACTGCTGTAATCTTTTCCTTTCTACCATCCTTCATAACTTGAGAATCAAGAATATCAAATAGAAGATTATTCTCCATGGAAAGCAGGAAATAAGTTGCTAGACTTCTGCTTTCTTGTGACCTCATAAAAGAAACTGGTTTTTGTCCAGTCAAGAGCTCAGCAAGGACCACGCCAAAGCTATAAACATCGCTCTTCTCTGTAAATTGGCTTGATTGGAAGTACTCCGGGTCCAGATAACCAAACGTTCCATGTACTAGTGTAGTGAGGTGCGTTTGATCAATGGAAACTGATCTTGAAGTCCCAAAGTCAGCTACTTTTGCTCTGTACTTTTCATCCAAGAGTATATTAGAAGACTTGATGTCTCGGTGGTAAATGGGAAAGGAAGCAGCTGAGTGTAAGTAGGAAAGAGCTCCTGCAACTTCAATGGCAATTCGTAAGCGCATTTCCCAGGTAAGAGAAAACTCCTCATCTGGGTGATGAATATACTGAGAAAGCGTTCCATTGGGTATGAATTCATAAACCAAAAGGGGGACTTCAGTCTCTAAACAACACCCCAATATTTTAACGACATTTCTGTGAATAATCTGTGAAAGAATGACAATTTCATTAATAAATTGTCCGACTTCTCCTCCATCAACTATTTTTGACTTCTTGACAGCAACAATTCTTCCATCTGACAACATTCCTTTGTAAACAGTACCTTGACCTCCTTGACCAAGAATTCTATCTATACTGAACTTGTCTGTGGCTTTGTCTAAATCCTTTGAACTGAACAACTTAATTTTCTCAACATTAACTTCACCAGAAGATAATTGCTTCTCCAACAACAAACCTCCATTTTGTTTAAAAAACTTTTGCTTGCGTTTGATATCCTTCCTCCTCTTTATAACTTTGTGCGACCACCAAGCTCCAATGAGTAGAAACAAGAGTCCAATCACACCGCCAGCAACTGAGTAGCTCAAAATGATACAAATATTGATAACGTGAAGAAGAATTTTTTATTTTTTTTTTGGTTTGTGTGACAAATATGTCTATAATGTCAAATTTTCCACCAAAGGGCCCAAAGTTTAATTCATTAAAGTGCATTGGCATACCTAAAACACCCACGTTAATCCGTCGTATTGGTCGTGGATCCGGCTGGTAGCATACAAAGTGCCCTGGAAGGTTTCTACAAATGCCCGGACCACATCTATCGGGGTTGTCACATTCGTTTATATCTGGAATATATAACGACAAGTGGAAAATGGGGGAAAAAAAGAAGAAAGAAGGGATGGTTAATTATAAATGGTACACAACTCCGGAGAATTTCTTCAGGTATCTACAAAATCAATCAAGGAAATCCAAATGAATATCCATAGCTCATACAGTTGTACTCATCGTTTACCTTCGTTGGTCGAAGAATTTAATTAATTACAAACAATAAAAATTAGGGTAACGTACAAATCAGTACTGAAAAAAGGAATTCTCATAATTTGAGCATGACTTTTGATTTGGACATATACAATGGTAGGCTTGCGTACCTTGACATCCATGAAGAAGATAGGGGTTTCCTTGATAGCCCTTTTTGCAAGAACATCGCTGAGATGGGTAGCAGTTCATGTTTTGATGGGAAATGTTATATGTTCCATATATATCCTGTTCAGAATATTGATTCAACCAATATTCCAGCACTACAGGGACGTTGTCCATGTCCACAATGGTAGAGATATTTGTTGACATAAACCAATCGCGGTCTACCAGGAAGGCATACTTGCATTCCTTTTCACTGTCACTACCGTTTAGCATTGCTCCAAAACTAGTATTGAAGAATGAAAGACCTCCCAAAATGGTGGTCTGGCAGCAGTGCAAACCACTACAGCTGTTATTTGGAAAGATAGTACTAAGACTGTGAGTAATATTATCACAAATGGAATAGCACCCACCAAGTGGGCTCCCCTGATTTGTCATCAAGGCAATTACCTCACAACCGATTGAAGTGAATCTGTTGCTCTGGGAAAACACAAAAGGGCTTCCAAGCAAGTTGGGTGCCTGGCGGTCGCTTTTCTTGTTATTGCAATTAGAGAAGGTGATTGCGCTTGTGACTGTAAGTGTGCCTCCAAGAGAAATTTCCAGCACCTCTAACCCAGTCCGGTTCAAGAAAGCCTTCGGAGGGCTGGCTGAGTTGTCGCATATTATTTGGAACCAATCGTCCAGGTAACAACCTGCTCCAATTCCGAAAGGATACGGGATTTGAGTGATGTTTCCGCATTGCGACAAACAATTTGGTTTTGCCAAGGATGCTTCTGATGCTACTGCTAGTAGTGCATTACTCATAGACCACAAGAACAGAGTGATATGAAGTAGCAACTGGCAAACCATCATGTTTCTTCTTCCTTCTCTTTAATTACCTGTCTGCCTGCCTAGTAGGAAGCTTGGAATTAGAACTTAGCTAGCAAAGCAAAACGCTCATTCTTGAGCCTAAGCTTTCTCTCGGATAATACTAAAAGAAAATAAGGAAGGTGCAGAGATAGTTAATATTACCTCCTGGCAACTTCTGCAGCTGCTAGGCAGAAATATATTAATGCCATATCATTGACCTATGAGTAGTACTGTTACAAGTCAAGTCCACTAACTACGACAAATTATTCAGGTTTACCATTTCTTCTTCAGAAGAAAAAACAAACACACTGGAGCAAGAAGTTTGAGGTGAACTTTCTTTGCAATGTGTTTGGGAGCTTTATTACACCTAAAATGGACCCCACAAAATGACAAATATTCATACTTTTTATAAATCATTTACTAACTCTTGTATATTTCTTTGCTTTGTCTATTGACCAACTTGTAGAGTATCTCACACGGAAGGATCGATGAAAAGTTAGCTTAAAAGTCTAAGAGATGTAGGGCCTCTTCGCACATGACCAATTAGTTTAGGGTTTAATGCTCATACTCTATGCCCTACATAAAGGATTAGTAGAATTGAAGGGAATCAATTGTTGTCTAGGATCTAGGATTTATGTTATGATTGAGCTGTGTGGAAAAAGTAAACCTAAGCAGCCCTTCTCTTTTTTGTCCCTAGACTTTTTTGAAATGGGTTTGGTTTGGTTTTCATTTTGCATCAATAATATGTGAGATTGAGGGATTTGAATGCTCTGTTTCTATTAGCTGGGTCGGCGCTGGGAGGGTATGTTGGGGTGGGTCTCCGTAGGTTGGGTTGGAGAAGGTGGCCAAGTAAATTTTGTAATGGTAGTTCTTTTTAATTTTAAATTATTAGAATATGTAATTGTATCTCTATCTATGTGGAGGTGGGCTCCACTTGCCACGTCATCAAAGTTAAATAGACTTTTGAATGGAGATGACGGCAGGGGGTAAAGTGGGTCACCAAACATTGGTCAAGAGATGAAAATGAGTCATTTTGAGTTTTGGCCCGGGGGTAGGGGGGGTTAAATGAAATTTGATTGAAGTTTCAGGGAGCATTAATGTAATTAAGCATAGATTTTAAAGCAAAAGTTTTCTTTGCAACTTAGTGCTAGTACTGTATAATGAAGACCCCCCCCCTGTCCATCGAAGAAAAGGAACAAACCTTCATTATATGTTAGAAATGTTGGTGTACTTAGCTTTCAAGCAATTAATTTACGCGTCCTGTTTTCAGTGCGATCTGTTTCAGTTATGAGGCTGACAATGAGCATAGTTGCAACTTAGTCCATTGATGCTAGACGAGACACATCATTCTCTATTTCTCTCGGATAGTTCGCACTTAGCTGCTAGTTGGATAATGTGATAGTTGATGCATGCTTGACCATCTATGTGATTAGAAAATGTGATCTTCTAGCATTACTCCAACTATAAATAATCTCTCATTTCTTGGGGATCCCCTAGTTTTCCCTCCTTTTTCCAGAGGGTGCATAGAGAATCTATACTAGCGAATAACCTCCCTTGTGAGCTGTTACTGCCAACTTATTTTGGAGTTGCTCAACTCTGTACCTCACGCTAACACTATCCCGAGTTTTCCTTTTAGCATCTTTTGATCCCCTTCTCATTACATAATTTATCAAAAGAACGGCCTCACTTTAGGACTGATTACGAGAAATCAATAGATGATGATATATGGTTGCTCTGAGTGAGTCCCATTATAGTTGTCTAGCTATGTGTTTAACCATATGCTTTTTTTTGTTTTTGAGTCGCTCATGCAGTGCATGCTGAGTTAATTATATTGTGGCCATAGCAAGACGAATCACCATTTGTTGAGTTGTGAGGTCATTGTATTTTTACTGTATAACCAACACAAGCGAAGCCCCAAGACAGGTTCCATTAGGCGATAGTCTAAAATCTTCTAACGCCATCTAAAGTATAGTTTAATACAAGAAATATTTTTCGAGTGTGACTTAAACGGCAAATAATTAATTAATTAGTGGTGATTATACTCTCCAAACCGATTTCTCTTGACCAGCCAAAATATTCAAAACACTCTGTTGATATAATCATAATTAATATTGAGTGATTTGTGTTTAAATGGAAACCGTTCAGTTAGTTTTGCTAATCAGACACTATGATCTTCTTGGTTGAAACTGCAATCACATTCTGATCAGAAAAGTTAAGGAAGGAGAAAAACATAACATATGTGGAATAGAACAAGCATTAGAATATTACAGTTAAGAAATATTTAATTATTGTTCAGCGTGACATGAAAGGTAATAGTGGAACTTCATGTGATGATGAAGCAGGACCACCATCCAAACCTGGCTTTGTGCCTGTTGAGCTTGAAACGACATCCCAAGGCTCAATTGATTCAGTTCGAACATATTCAACTTCTTCATAATTTTGTTCAACAGTTGAAGTTTTTTCTAACATTTGAATCCCTTCCAGTTCTGCCGTGACCTCTCTCATTGTAGGGCGCTTCCTTCCACTCAAATTCAAACACCTCCTTGCAAGGTTAGCAACTGTGATGATATCTGCCTTAGACCCTCCTTTTACAACTTGAGCATCAAGAATTTCAAACAGGCGATCTAACTGCATCGAAATGATGAAGTATGCGGCTAGACTTTTGCCTTCTTCTTGTGACCTTCTAAAAGAAATTGGTTTTTGTCCCGTCAAGAGCTCAACAAGGACAACCCCAAAGCTATACACGTCACTTTTCTCCGTAAATTGGCTTGATTGAAAATATTCAGGGTCCATGTAACCAAATGTGCCGTGTACAAGTGTGGTAAGGTGAGTTTGGTCAATGGCAACTGATCTTGAAGTTCCAAAGTCAGCAACTTTTGCTCTGTATTTTGCATCCAAGAGTATGTTGGTAGACTTGATGTCTCTGTGATAAATGGGAAAGGCAGCTGAAGCATGTAAATAGGAAAGAGCTCCTGCAATTTCCTTGGCAATTCGTAAGCGAACTTCCCATGTAAGTGGAAACTCCTCATTCTGCTCGTGGATATACTGGGAAAGGTTTCCATTAGGTATAAATTCATAAACCAAAATGGGAACCTCCGTCTCTAAACAGCAACCCAATAGTTGAACCACATTTCTGTGGTTGATTGTGAAAGAATCACAACCTCATTGATGAAACCTGAAAGTTGGCTTTCATCCACTATTTTAGATTTTTTCACAGCTACAATTCTACCATCAGCCAGCATGCCTTTGTAAACAGTACCTTGGCCTCCCTGGCCAAGAATTCTATCAGTATTGAAATTGTCAGTGGACTTCTCTAACTCCTTTGACTTGAACAACTTAATTTTCTCTACATTAACTTCACCTGAAGATAATTGTTGTTCTAACAATAAGCCACCATTTCGTTTGAAAAAAATTCCTTGCGTTTAATTCTCTTTCTTTTCTTTAGGACTTCATGTACCCACCAATGCAGCAATCAGCAGTAACAACAGTCCCACACCCACTCCAAGACCTGCATAACTAAACTAAGTGATGATGGAAGTATTGCTAATATCAAAAGTTTGTAGACTACGTTTGTGACAGAGTTGCCTTAACTACTTCATTGTGCTCTGTTTCGATTTTGAAAATGTCCTTTTGAATATGTTGAACTAGACATCGATAAGGATCGTTTAAGAACCCTTTCTTGTAAACTGGTGTTGTATATAACTTGGTTGATTATATAAACTCGAATCATGTGCGACTACCAAAAATCAAAGTGTGTATTTCTAGTTATCGCACAATTTCAGTTCTAAGGTTCTAAAAAATTGGGTTTGAACTTTCAGGCGTCCAATTCATGTTGGTATTTGCGTCGAGTAAAACTTACACGACATTATCCTGTTGCCTGCATATTGGTTGCCTTTCGTCTTATGCATTATTGGCATGGCATAGTCATCTTTGATATATGAAATAATTGCAAGACTGGAAACATACCTATAAGAATCAGTTTGATCCTTTGTCTTTCCACCCACTCGGTGTATCCATGTAGCATGTATACGTCCCATAATAGTTCATAACAATGAGGGGCCCCAGGCCCACATCTGTTTTGATCTGTGCATTCATCAATGTCTGCAATGTAGAGACAAGAAAGCAAATGAAAATCATGGTGAAAGATTATCACGAAATACAAACCAACAAAGCTGACTAAAATGCGATAATTTGGTGCATGGTAAACAAAAGTGTGGAACAGATGACAAATTGTTAATTAATTTGTGCATGTGTTTGAAATTTGTATTGAAATTTTTTGAGAGATGCTAGATGATTTGTTTACCGTGACAAGGTCGTTGAGCCAAGATAGGCATTTCCCTCAAAGCCCCGAGGACAGGAACATACAAGGCTTTGGCCGAGTGGAAGTGGAAGTGACATTTTGTATTTTGCAGGTGGGTGTTGGGTCATCATAAGCCCTGGAATCATGTTGTGGAATGAATCTCTGAAATAATCGTAATGAAGTATCGTCCAAGCTAAGCCAATCTAGCACCACCGGAACGCTGTCCATATCCTTTAGGACACTAAAATTGGATGCCATAAAATTGTTCCTAAACCAGTCTTGGTCAACCAAGAATGCATATATATCCTTGCATGCCCTTGCTCTTCTATCATCTTCTATATCAGTATTGATGACACTGAGATGCGGTGGGATGCTAGTCTGGCAACAGTTGACACCGATTTCACAATCTTCAGGGCTTATGCTAGTCCCTTCACAAATTGACCTGCATCCTCCAACAAGATACTTTTCTGAGCTCACCAAGGCAAGGTAGCCACAACTCACTGCTGTGAATTTGTTGTGTTTCCCAGAGTATACGAAAGGGCTTCCACTCAAATTCGCGGGTTGCTGACCTTTGTATTCGCCGCAGAAGAAAGCAATGGGGTTTTTAACTCGAAGCGTGCCATTAGCATAAACGTTTAGCACTTCCAACTGGGCACGCCTCAAGTAAAGCTTGTGAGGGCTGTTACTAGATGACTGGTTGCACACCATTTCGAACCATTCGTCAAAGTAACAATCTTTATGAGGTCCAATGCCGAAAGGGTATGGGATGCTAATATCTCCGCAATGTGTTGCACAATTATGCTTTGCCACTGGTGTTTCAGCTCCCGATGCTGCTGTTGTAGTAGTTGAGGTCCATAACAGCAGAACGAATAGTACCAGATGAACTAGCAAATCATATTGCATCTTGTCATGCATTCCTCTGTTTCCTCCTCTGTTTCTTCCAAGTTATTGTTTGCTAAGAAGAATACATATGTAGCTTGCTTTCTTACTCTACGTATGTAATGAGAAATGGAAAAGTGAAAGATTCTAAGACAAAAATTTTATTTGCAACTTGGTGCTTGTATTATAGAAATCCCTTCACGATAGAAGAAAAGAGAACAAGTGGTTCGTATTGAAGTCGTCTTGTTGTAATGTGTGCGGAAACTGCATATATAGAGACGCCATGCTTGACTGGTTGTAGAGAATTGAAGTGTTTCTTTCTCTTTCTATCTACCCACGAAATAAAAATTAAATGAAAAGATAATGCTGTTGACGAGCTACTTGACTTATGTCACTCACAAAAGAAAATGCAGTTGAGTTGATGGTAATTATGCCACGTAGTATGAATTACAAAAAAGTGAGAGGTCACTGTCCGAAAGCAAAATAAAATTGATAAGTCTTCTTTAGTCTTTTGAGGTACATAAATGTCTCATATGTCAAAAAGTATTGGAAGTTTTTGACGTTGTTCTAACTCCCATTTTCGATCCATCAAACACGGTTCGAGGCTTCACTTTAGTCACATTTTTAACGGGTATGTAATTAGTTCATAGTCATGGTCATTAAGCCAAAAGAAATCGAATTTGTGTTTTCCTTCTTGTTTATTTATGCGGAATTCAAAACTTACAGTAGCATACATTACAGAACATTATATTCCGAAAGAACATGTGATTGCCTACAACATTAACTGAAACACACATTACAACAATAGTTTGATCACCATGTTTTCACAGATAATTGTGGAAGTTCGAGTAATGATGAAGTAGGATCATCACCATCACGATCCCAAGCTGACCATCCTGTTCCTGTTGAGCTTGAAACAGCACCCCATTGCTCAATTGATTTATGTTCGACAAATTCCACACCTTCATAATTTTGTTGAGTATTAGAGGATTTTTCTGCCATTTGAAGTGCCTCCAACTCCGCTGTGACCTCTCTCATTGTAGGTCGATTCCTTCCATTCAAATTCAAACATCTTCTTGCAAGGTTAGCAACTACCCTGATCTCTATTTCAGAGCCCTCCTTCAAAACCAGAGCATCAACAATGTCTAACAGACGATCTTCCTCCATCGATGTAATGAAATATGCAGCAAGACTTCTGTATTCTTTTTCTTTCGCTGAGCTTGTTACCAAAGAAATGTGTTTTTCTCCAGTCAAGAGCTCAACAAGGACTACTCCGAAGCTATAAACATCACTTTTCTCTGTAAATTGGCTTGACCGAAAGTATTCCGGGTCCAAATAACCAAACGTTCCATGTATAACTGTGGTCAGGTGAGTTTGGCCTATGACAATTGATCTCGAAGTTCCAAAGTCAGCAACTTTTGCTCGGTACTTTTCGTCCAAGAGTATGTTTGTAGACTTAATGTCTCTGTGATATATGGGAAAGGAAGCTGCAGAGTGTAAGTACGAAAGAGCACCTGAAATTTCCAAGGCAATGCGTAAGCGCATTTGCCATGTAAGTTGAAACTCTTCAATCTGTCCTTGGATATACTGATAAAGAGTTCCATTGGGTATGAATTCATAAACCAAAAGAGGAACTTCAGTCTCTAAGCAACAACCCAGTATTTTAACCACATTCCTGTGGTTGATTTGTGAAAGAATCACAACTTCATTGATGAATTCTGAAAGTTGGCCTTCATCAACTACTTTAGACTTTTTTACAGCAACGATCCTACCATCCGTCAACATTCCTTTGTAAACAGTACCTTGTCCTCCTTGACCTAGAATTCTATTGACGTTAAAATTGTCAGTGGATTTCTCTAACTCTGTTGATTTGAACAACTTGATTCTCTCAACATTAACTTCACCAGATGATAACTTGCTGTTCTAACAACAAACCGCCATTTCGTTTGAAAAACTTCTTCTTATTTTTAATGTCATTCCTTTTCTTTATGAGTCTGTATCCCAGCCATAGACCAATAAGTAGCAATATTAGTCCAAGACCCGCGCCAAGACCTGGACAATTCATGAAACATCAACATTGAGAAACACCAACTGATGTGGCAATTTCTTATATGCTATAAATAAATAAAGACCAAAAGCGGGCTCAAAGTAAAAACAAATGAACCACTGTCATTTCATTTGGTGTCCAAAAGCTAATGTAATAACGTCGTGTGGCTCTTGCGTTGAACTTTCTTTTATCCTCATATACAATAATTATTCAGAGACTCTTTCATTTTAAAGTTATAGTATGTTTGATGGTTAATTTATACTCTAGAATGGCCTGTACATTCAATAGCTGTTTTATATTTTTGTAATTATAATGACTCATACCCGAAAGGCTTTAAGCTTTGAGGCCGCATAAGGCATAAAACGCCTCACCCTAGCGCCTCGCCTTTCAAAACATTGGTAAAAACAAATGAACCACTGTCATTTCATTTGGTGTCCAAAAGCTAATGTAATAAGTCTGTGGCTCTTGTTGAACTTTCTTTTATCCTCATATACAATAATTATTCAGAGACTCTTTCATTTTAAAGTTATAGTATGTAGAATATTATTGGCAGTGGTACGCATTTTATTCACGGAGCAGTGGTACCCCCCATAGTCGTTCACACACTTGCTTCCGGCCAAGCATATGGTGGGTTGTACGAGCATTCATCAATGTCTGAAATATAGCGTCAAAAAGAGAAAAGGAAATGATGGTGAAAGATCATGCTTGAAATTCTTGCATAATTGTTAGATGTAAGACCATCTTTTTTCAAGGCCATAGTGATTTAACTTTTACATTGAGTTAAAATTAACATACACCAAATCTTATCTCAATTTTTTAAACCCCACATTTCATTTGTTTATATCCAGATAATTTTGAATCTCATTCATTTATAAAAAGCAAGCAACGACTCCCCGTGTTATGTGTCCTGCGTGTGTTTGTAACATAAAGAATTTGTACATGTTAGCCCTTGGGGTTAGCCCAAGTGGCGAGGAGATGGAAAAATGAGTTAGAATTGCGCATGTTATAATGATTTGAAAATCTTACCATGGCAAGATTGTCGAAGATAGGGATTTCCTTCGAAGCCTTCCGGGCAGTGACAGTAAAACGATGCGGCCATATGCCGTGGTGAAAAAGAATAAGTGGAAGTTTCATCGACCTTACAATAAGGTGTTGGATCATGCCGCCTGGAACGATTTCTTTCACCATGAATGAAGCTAGTGAACAGTAGATCGGTTACATTATTATCATACTGTAAGGCTCATTCTAGCACCACAGGGACCTTCTCCATCGCCTGGACGGCTCTTGATGAAGTGTTGTCAAACCATTCCCTGTCAACCAGGAACGCATAGTTAATATTTTTCTCATAGATATAGTCTGTTGGAGGGTAGTCCGTACAATCTATAGCCGATGCGTTTGCATATAGAATGTGAGTGGTGACGGAAGTGAGGTTCGGTGGAATTGTAGTTTGGCAACAGTTAATACCATCGCAGCCATCATAGTTTGACCTACCCTTTTGAAAGCTATCACAAATGGACCTGCACCCACCAATGATTTTATCGGCAACAGCAACCATATCATCGTCATTTGAGCTTGTCACAACGGCAAGGAAGCCGCAACTCACTGCAGTGAATATGTTGTGCCTCTGAGAGAACACAAAGAAGCTTCCCGTCAAATTTGCCAGCAGTTGGTGACTTGTTTTTCCCTTCTTGGTGTTGCACAGAAAAGTGACGGGGCTGTTAACGCGAAGCGTGCCATTGATAGAAATGTTGAGCACCTCCAGTTGGGCACGCCGCAAGAACGGCTTGTGCCCAGTAGACTTGTTGCAGTCTATTTGAAACCACTCGTTTAAGAAACAATTGGTGCTTGGTCCAATGCCAAAAGGGTAAGGGATGCTCACACCTCCGCATAGCGTTGTGCAATTAGGCATTGCTATGGGCGGGGCTTCTGCTCTTGATGCTGCTTGTGCAATACTTATGTGCCAGAGGCAAAAGAGAAGAATGAAAATCATGTGTTGATCTAACAGTATTGTCATTCTCTTATTGTAGGGTGTGTGCGATCTGCCTTACCACAGCAGCTCATACATTTCTTTTATAGTTGAAAACAAAAACACAGCATCCAACTACTACATTAATATATAAAGCTTTTCTTATTCTCAACTACCAGCTGCCATCTCTGACTTTTTAGATTAACTTAACTCTTACCCATTAATATATAAAGGTTTTCTTATTCTCAATTAGCAGCTGCCATCTCTGACTTTTTAGATTTTCTAAACGTAATTTTCAAAAATTAATTCTCATATCTTCTTCTTCGTCTCTGAATCAATCTGTTGATCGCAGGAGTAGCTAGCTAGCTAGTAAAGAGTTTGCAAGGGAAATTTTGGAGATATTATAAGGCCATCTCCAACCATGAGGTCAAACTCAAATTTTAGGATTATAGCCCCAAAAACCTTCTCCAACCATGTATAATGAGGGGTGGTAATTTGGGTGAAACTGAAATCTTGGGTGGAATTTGGCCCAACTTTCCAGTCCAGGTGGAATTTCTGTGGGCACCAAGTTGAAGCCAACTTGTGCAGCATGTGAAGGAATGACAAGACAAAGCAAATTTGTTGGACACGTGGAAGGCTCACATCAAAGGGACGTTGGAATCCAACAGCTCCCTTTGAAAACCAATTATGCATCTACTTGTTCTTTTTTTAATTCTTTATATAATCTTTTGGAGCCTTTAAAAGCTGGCCACGTGTAAAGCAATGGGAACCAACTTTTTGTCATTTTTCAAGCTTTCTCAAATAGATATAAACAGCCCATATATTTTTTCAACTTGATTTTTAACGAGAAAAAGAAGATCCAATGATCAAAATAAAATCAAATGGTTAAAATAATATTTTTAATTTATCTAAATGAGATCCCACTCTCAAACTCTACAATCATTCTCATTTTAATTTTAAGCGAAAAAAAATGTTATGTTTATGGAATTTTAATTTTTTTAGATTAAAATGTTTAGAAAATTAATTCACAAATGTTGAAACAAAAATAATGTCAAGAAAAATTAATGACCAAAAAAAAATTAAGAGTTAATCATTCTTAAACAATTTAATAAAGAGTCCGCAAGGTTGAGGAAAAAAAATTTGAGTCCTAAAAATACATGAATAGTTGTATTTTGAAGAGTGGAAATTTGAGTTTAACCCCAACATGGTTGGAGATGGCCTGAGATTTCCTTCTCTTTCTTTAGATTTATAGCTAGCTAGAAGTGTGAGTCGTGACCTTATCGTGATCTTGTGCCAAATATTAACCCCATATAAAATAACCTATTTACTGCATACCTTTTGCCAGTGTAAAATGACATTGAAAAATAATGAAGGCATGGGGAGCTTTGTGGAAGTTTTGGTCACAAGAAGCCATCACAGATTGTCTCACTCTAGTTGTTTTCTCCGAAATTATTACCGTATAACTTCCAAATAGATTAATACATACGAAAGGTACTTCTACGCGCCTTGGGTTGAATATAAGCGGGCACAAATGAGTAAGGTACTTTTCTTTTGTAGTTGTTGGAACACTTCGACTTTTCATTATGAGACACAATCCCTCCAAACGGGTCCTTTTAGTAGTATAAATACTGCAGCACATTGAGTAATTGATAGAGTTTTTACTTCATGTCATTTATGCCACGCACTTGCGCAAGAGAAGCATGTATATATCTCAAATATAAAAGGCCATGCATCGGTTATATAAAGTTACCTATCATTATAATATAGGAGAGTTCACCAACTTTGGCTTCTCCATAAATCCTAGCCACATGTGTGTGGCATGCTCTAGGCAATTGGGAATAGACGGCTTTGCCTCCAGTTCCAATGTTTTATTCAAACAATGCCATCTTTTTGAAATTAATTAAAAAATATTCTCTATAAAAGCTCATTTTCATCCCGTATCACCTTTTTATCACTTTTTTTGTCATCTGAAATTGATCTTTACTCTCTCTAAATTTTGCTTTCTTCTTCTTCTATACTCTGCTCTATCTGAGATGACACTCCAAATTGCCTTCTTCTTTACTTCTTATTCTTCTCTTCTCTGATATGCTCTATCTGAGATGAAATCCCAATTTTGCATATTCTCTCTCTCTCTCTCTCTCTCTCTCTCATTGATTCCCAACCTTAATTCCCAATTCTCCATGTTCTTCTTTTCCTAGATCCAAAGACCCATCTTCCTCATCCACACCATCACCGCAAGCACAACCAACGGGTTTGCGAACCTAATTTATGATATTTGTTCTTGAAATGGCTGGGCTGGCATTGATGATCGTTAAATATTTATTTGAAATAGAAGCATTTATTTGTTTGAAACTCAGCAAAAACTTTCCACTGCAAACTTGAAAAAAAAAGAGGTGATATGACAACAATAAAATAGTAATACGATGACAATAACAGGGCAACAAAAAAACTCCATACTCCCAACTATATAATTTTATGGAAAATGCTAGAGGCACCAACTCTCTAATAGGCGTGGGCCCCACCTCTATTAGAGAGTTGGTGTCAAATAAAGTTGGTGCCTCTAGCACCACCCTAATTTTATTTCCAAGACATACTTCCAAAACAAATGTGATACGACGACAATAGACATACAAATGTAAATAAAAAGGTAAAATACAAGCAATACACATGGAATAGGAGAGCAATAAACATACACCGACTTGAGCTTTTATACTTCAGCCACTACTTCTGTTTTCTCCTAACTTGATCTACATATATCTCATATTTATTCTAGATATTTGTCTAGATATTTCTAGTGGTAACCGACATTATCACTTTGTTTTTAAACTTCTAGTGCTTTTAGAATATTGTAGAGATTGCTCCTCAAAATGGGCTGAGCTGGGTTGTTTATCAATGGGCTGATAAAGTGTTAATGGTAACGGGACAATTTTGTCTTAAGAAGATAGAATCAAGTTTTAGACTCGACCATATTTTGATTTTTCTAAAACTTCTCTTATATTGTTTGAGTTATTCTATGCATTTAATTTGGTATATATTGGCATGAATTAACTTCCGATTTTCCATGAATATACGAATTAAATCCTTTATTTTCTGACAGTAGTTTGTGTGGAAATTATGTGCAAAATTTAAATTGTAGCTGCCAAACTTGACCTATAACAGGGGATTCAAATGTACGTTTAAAGTACATATTTGAGATACACGAATCTTCTTCTTTTCAAACATGTTATTTAAATCAAAATATATCAATATAAATCCCTCAATGGAAGCTCTATATATATATATATAGAAATATACTTGTATGACTCATATCAGTGTCACAATATATTAAGCCAACGGTCCACGAGACAGGACAATGAGCTAGTCATTAATCAGGCTAGCATTTGCTCTCAAAGATGATATAGTTGCAGCTAAAGACCATTGCTTACCTTAAGTTCTTCTATTACGTAACATTTAGTTCTGAGTTCCTATGCTGATTTAGCCACACGAAACCAAATTTTGGCTTCTTGTTTATTTGTGTGAGCTTCATAACTTCAAAGCTAGTAGCATTTTTTGCTAGCAACATGCATTTTACAGAAGATTGTATTCTAAAAGAACATGGACTTGTATATAGAATGAAATATGCAATACAAGAAGAGCTGAAGATATAGAATTGTGGAAGTTCAAGTAATGATGAAGATAGAATGCGAGCATCCAACTCAAG
Source organism: Prunus mume (assembly GCF_029339155.1). Taxonomy (NCBI): domain Eukaryota; kingdom Viridiplantae; phylum Streptophyta; class Magnoliopsida; order Rosales; family Rosaceae; genus Prunus; species Prunus mume. Next base: position 24,834,979 of record NC_142701.1, on the reverse strand, counting down.
ATATTTTTTAAGCACTAATGCAAAGTTTCCATTCTCCAATGCAACTCAAGTTTCCATACTATCAACATGTCCGAACCTGACCGTGTTGAATTGAAACAACTTTCTTCTGCTGCTCAAGTGATTCATTTTCAACAAATTACACCCTTTCATAGTTCGGTTGAGCACCATTATAAGTTGTTTCTGACTTTTGGATGGCCTCCAACTCGGTAGTGACCTCTCTCATTGTAGGACGATTCCTCCCATTCACATTTAGGCATCTTCCTGCAAGGTTAGCAAACTCATTGATCCCTGTTTTAGAGCCCTCCTTCAAAATTCGAGCCTCAACAATATCAAATAGACGATCTTCTTGCATCGAAATAATGAAATGTGCGGCAAGACTTCTATATTCATCTTCTTCTGAACTTGTTACTGCACAAACAGCGGGTTTTCGTCCAGTTAAGAGCTCAACAAGGACTACTCCAAAGCTATACACATCACTTTTATCTGTAAATCGATTTGAATGGAAGTATTCCGGGTCCAAGTAACCAAATGTACCATTAACAAGTGTTGTCAGGTGAGTTTGGTCAATGGAAACTGATCGTGAAGTTCCAAAATCAGCAACTTTTGCTCTGTATTTTTCATCCAAAAGTATGTTTGTTGATTTGATGTCCCTGTGGAAAATGGGAAAGGAAGCTGCACCATGTAAGTAGGAAAGAGCTCCTGCAATTTCTGTGGCAATTCGTAACCGCATCTCCCATGTAAGTGGAACCTCCTCAACTTGCCCTTGGATATACTCAGCAAGGGTTCCGTTGGGTATGAATTCATAAACCAAAATAGGAACTTCAGTCTCCAAACAACATCCCAATATTTTAACCACATTCCTGTGGTTAATTTGTGAAAGGATCACAACCTCATTAATGAATTCTGAAAGTTTGCCTTCATCCACTATTTTAGACTTCTTTATAGCAACGAGTCTTCCATCTGCCAACATGCCTTTGTAAACAGTACCTTGGCCTCCATGACCGAGAATTCTATTAATTTTAAAATTATGGGTGGACCTCTCTAACTCCTTGGATTTGAACAACTTGATTCTCTCTACATTACCTTTATTTGATGATAATTGTTGCTCCAACAATAAACCACCATTTCGTTTGAAAAACATTTCCTTGCGTTTAATCTTTTTCCTTTTGTGTATACGTTTGTATACATATATAAGTAGGAGCAAAAGCCCGAGAATCAAGCCAAGACCTGCATACGTATATAACTCAATCAGGTGATGTATTGGACTTTTACCTTAGAAACCAAAATAGTGCGCTTTAAGTACAAACTTCATAAAAATCTAAGACTTTAAAAAGCGCAACATAAACTTATATCATCTGCCTACATTTTCTTTGTTGAAATTCTTAGAGGTCTTCTGCCTCATTTTTATAGAACCAGCTCTGAAAGAGAGAATTTGGTTTTGACATCTACTTTAAAAATTTGTTTTTAAAAGCTTAAATAGCAAGAGTTAATGAACCATGGAGAGCATACGTACCAAGAATGATTTGGATTGGAAAGTAGTGAAACGACCATCTGGGAGGGAAGAAGCATAGAGCATCAGCTGTACCATAATACTGACATGCAACACCAGTTTCAATTGAGTAGCATCTATGACCTCCAACATAATTCTCACATGTATTTGTGACACCCAAATTATCAATCTCACACCGATTAATAGGGCCTTTGCATTCATCTATATCTGAAATGAAAACAACAGAAAGACAAATATTGGCCGACCATGATGGTGACTGCTGATGCTTACTCGATCATAAATGAAAAATATTTCTTTTCTTTTTTTTTTCTTTTGGCTACTGATAAGGATCATGTAATCCATTTTCACTTTTCTTAAGAAATATAGTAAGAAAAAAATTAGTGAAAAAGATAATAGGAAAAAAATATCAGAATAAGCTGCAAGTCCTAGGATGAAACGAAATGGAATCCATTATTGGGTGCATTCCACTCCAAAAGAGAAACATCCACGTGTGCCTGTCACTTGGAAGTGCAGATTGACAGAACAATCCAGTTAAAAAAATGGCATGCACTTTTTTAATTTGCCCATCGGCTGCACAACCACGCGGCATGAAAAGTCACTCTGAAATCTTTCTGGCTCCAAAGGGCTGGGGAACTTCGATCCAGAAAAGCTAATAAATTTGTGCAAACATGTTTAATTTGAACTTTGGATATATAGTGGAACATGTTTATAATCAATGAATTACCTTGACAAGGTTGGAGAAGATATGGACTTCCTTCAAAGCCGAACGGGCAAAAACATTGAAGCCTTGATTGATTATCATAAGTTGATTGCATAAAATATTTGGACTCATATGTTGTGCAATAGGGTGTGGGGTCGCTTCCTTCAAATGACTTGAGAGGATTGGGTAAATTTTTTTCTCTTGTGTTTACAATGAATTCTTCATATAGTTTGGCTGACGAACTATTCATATTGTCTAAGCTTAAGCTCCATTCTAGCACCACAGGAACGCTGCCCTTGTCCTTGACGTCTGAGTTATTCTCAAACCATTCTTGGTCAACAATGAAGGCATAGTTGTAGTCATCCATTCTCGTTCCTCTTCGTGTTTGCATTCGCATTCCCATTTCAGATTCTGGCTGCAACTCAATGGTGATGACACTGAGGTTTGAGGGAAGGGTAGTCTGGCAACAGTTAATACCAATACATCCGTAATTCTCTCTACGAGAATGATCCTTATCACAAGTTGACATGCACCCACCAACAACAGTCTCATCTGACATTACCGCCAAAAAGATGCCACAACTGACTGCAGTGAGTCTATTGTACTTTGAGTACACGAAAGGACTTCCCGTCAAATTTAGCAATACTTTGCGAATTCCTCTTCCTCCGTAGAGGAAAGTAACAGGGTTGTTAACCCGAAGCATGCCATCAATAGAAATACTGAGCACCTCTAGCTTGGCAAGCCTCAAGAAAGGCTTGGGAGGGCTGGTGGAGTTGTCACACTCAATTTCAAACCAATCGTACAAGTAACAATTGCTGCTGGGACCAATCCCAAAAGGGTATGGGATGCTAACATCTCCGCAATGTGATTCGCAGTTAGGCTTTGCTATTGGTGCTAATTGATCTGATGATGATGCCGCTGCTCGACTTGTGCGCCATAACAACAAGATGATCATATGAAGGAGAGGTTGCATATTGCAATCATCAATTAGACTTCTCTCTTTCTCCTCTTTTCTCTTACTTATCTGCTAAGTAAGAAGTATATGTGGTTCCGATGGAGCCCTTTTGTTGAGAAGGTCTGCTGCCTCCTGGTGTGTATTTTGTTTTTTAGTTTCTTGTTGTTCTGGTCATTGGGTTGTTTTGAGTGTGTTTGTTTTTAGCTTCTTGTTGTTCTTTTGTCGCTTTGTTTTGAGCATGCTTTGTATTTGCAATAAGTCCTAACAAACGGTCCAAATTTGAAAAAAGGGTAAATTACTCAAATGGTCCTCAAACTTATACTCAATTTATATTTTGGTCCCTCAATTAAATTATTCGTTCAAATGATCCATCAACTCTATATTATTTGCTCAATTGGTCCTACCGTTATATTATGTCAATATTTCCGTTAAATATGAGGGTAAATTTGTCATTATTTACCCTAAACTTTGGTTAAATCTAACAGAAAATTAGACGGTAGGACCACTAGAGAGAATAATATGGAGTTGATGGACTATTTGAATGAATAATTTAATTGAGGGACTAAAATATAAATCATGTATAAATTTGAGGACTATTTGAGTAATTTACCATTTGAAAAAAAATTAAGGTTTCTTTAGTTTCTTTGAACTAACCGTAACTAGGAAAAAAATGCTTTTAGTACCAGTGCAAAAAGATGCCTCCTCAAGGTTTGGCCAAAAAACAAAAGCGGAGGAAAGTTCAAGAATTATAAAAGCAAGATTGGAGTTCTTCCTAATTTTGAGAATTCAATTGGTCTACACGTGTTTACTTCTGAATTCTTGCTGATAAACCCAAGAAGAAACCAGTTTTTGGTTTCTCTTCTTTATTTATGTGAGCTCTTTTGATATATACATTACGTACATAATATTACAGTCCGAAATAGCAATACAAGAAATATTTGGGACACCAACACCTGAAGATGATTGTGGAAGTTCATGCTACACTCCTTAGGAGATCATATATACGTCATTTTCAACGGTCCTTTTGATGCGAGAGCATAGGGGTGGATCAAGATAGATATATTTATCATTTAATTAGTTATTTCATGATATATTGTTATTTTCTTATTTATGTAGTTTTAAGATATCTTTTATTATTTATATGTGATTTTATAATTAATTAGTTTACTTTTGGACCAAGTAGCCTTGGTGCCCAAGTCTTGTAAAGCCTATAAATAAGGCTAATGTAATAGTTGTAGGGGAGTCAATGTTGATGATTAATGAAATAGTTTATTTGTGGCATGGATTTGCTACGATATATGTGAGTTTGCACTAGTCCTAAATTTCGGTACTTGTGTATGTGGTTGGTGACCTGTGTCCTGACGTCGATCCCCATCACCTTTATGGAACAATCTGTTGAAGAAATGATGAAATTGGACCACCATCAGAAGCTGGCCCTGTTGTTTTGGAAAAGCTAATTCACAAATGATTCAATTTTGACCTACTAAACGTATTCATGATATTATTAGAAGTTTTTTTGGATACTCTCAACACATCCGAACCTGACCATGTTGACCTTGTTGAGTTTTAAAACAACATTCTTCTGCTGCTCAAGTGATTCATTTTCAACCAATTACACCCCTTCATAATTCGGTTGAGCCCCGTTATAAGTTGTTTCTGACTTTTGGATGGCCTCCAACTCTCTCTCATTGTAGGACGATTCCTCCCATTCGCATTTAGGCATCTTCCTGCAAGGCTAGCAAATACTTTGATCCCTCTTTTAGAGCCCTCCTTCAAAATTCTAGGATCAACAATGTCAAATAGACGATCTTCTTGCATCGAAATAATGAAATGTGTGGCAAGACTTCTATATTTGTCCTCTTGGGACCTTAGTACTGCACAAACTGGTTTTTGTCCAGTCAAGAGCTCAACAAGGACTACTCCAAAGCTATACACATCACTTTTCTCAGTAAATCGATTTGAATGGAAGTATTCCGGGTCCAAGTAACCAAATGCACCATTAACAAGTTGCCACGTGAGTTTGGTCAACGGAAACTGATCGTGAAGTTCCAAAATCAGCAACTTTTGCTCTGTGTTTTTCATCCAACAGTATGTTTGTTGATTTGATGTCTCTGTGAAAAATGGGAAAGGAAGCTGCACCATGCAAGTAGGAAAGTGCACCCGCGATTTCTGTGGCAATTCGTAACCGCATCTCCCACGTAAGTGGAAACTCCTCAACTTGCCCTTGGATATACTCAGCAAGGGTTCCGTTGGGTATGAATTCATAAACCAAAATAGGAACTTCAGTCTCCAAACAACATCCCAATATTTTAACCACATTCCTGTGGTTAATTTGTGAAAGGATCACAACCTCATTAATGAATTCTGAAAGTTTGCCTTCATCCACTATTTTAGACTTCTTTATAGCAACGATTCTTCCATCTGCCAACATGCCTTTGTAAACAGTACCTTGGCCTCCATGGCCAAGAATTCTGTTAATTTAAAGTTATCAGTGGACCTCTCTAACTCTTTGGATTTGAACAACTTGATTTTCTGTAGAAACTTTTTGACGATAATTGTTGCTCTAACAAAAAACCACCATTTCGTTTGAAAAACATTTCCCTGCGTTTGATTTTTTTCCTTTTCTTTTTGCATTTGTATACATATATAAGGAGTAACAACAGCCCAAGACTCATGCCAGGACCTGCATACATACATATAACTCAATGAAGTGATATATTGGAATTTTTTCTTCAAAGCCTTCTTTAAGCACAAACTTCATAAAAAGCTAAACTTGAAGAAAAGTGGATACATTTTATTTGTTCAAATTCTAATCATGAAGTAAACAATATTTGTTTAACGCATTGACAAGATGATAGTGATGATTTCCTCATACACTAATGATGCATGCATTACTTTTGCCTCATTTGTATAGAACTAGCTCTGAGAGAGAGATATACTGTTTTTGACATCTGCTTTAAAATTTTGTTTTGAAAAACTTACATAGAAAAAGTTAAATGAACCATGGAGAGAATATATAGGAGAGCATACGTACCAAACAGAATGGTTTGGATTGGAAAGGGCCGATCGATCCGAAGCGGTCATCTGGTTTTGGGAGGGGAGTAGCATAGAGCTTCAGTTATACTACTATAATAGGGCCCTTGCATTCATCTACATATCTGAAGCATCGCTGGATTAAATAGGTGATCATATGTTCATCTTTCTTTTTCTTTTTTGCTAATGATAAGGATCATATATACGATTTTCACCTTTCTTAAGAAATATAGTACACAATAATAATAAAAAAATATAGTAAAAAAGCATCCAAATAAGTCTGCAAGTCCAGAGCTTATGAAATGAATTTGACTATTTGGTGCATGCTGCTCCAAAGGACCAGAGCTTATGTATCTGCTATGTGAATTGGAGCAGTCCAGTTAAAAAATGGCATGCCTTCAAAGGATAAAAATTGTTCATTAAATTTGAACGCATGCACTTTTTTGATTAGCCTCTGATCACCAACTCTGCACAACCACGTGGCAAGAAGAGCCTCGCCGAAGTTTTTCTGGCTCCAAAGGGTTGGGAAATTCAATCTGAAAAAGCTAATAAATTTGTGCAAGCAACATTTACGTTGAAGCTTTGGATATGAAAGAGGTTTAGTACCTTGACAAGGTTGGAGAAGATACGGACTTCCTTCAAAGCCAGGCAGACAGAAACATTTAAGCTTTGAATGATTGAATTTCATAGAATAATTGGCATCATATGTTCTGCAATAGGGTGTGGGGTCCCTTACTAGAAACTTCATCAGGTGTGGTGCTAGAATGGAGCTTAAGCTTAGACATTGACATATGTAAAATTCGAAAATGTATTCTCAAACCATTCTTGCTCGATAATGAAGGCATAGTTGTAGTCATCCATTCCCATTCCCGTTCACGGCCCTGTTCCCATTCCCATGTGGTCATTTCCACCAGTAGCTGCTTCGTATTCAGCCTGCAACTCAATGGTGATGGCAGTGAGATATGCCAGAAAGGTAGTCTGGCAACAGTTAATACCAATACATCCATAATTGCGTCTAGAATGATAATTCTTATCACAAGTTGACATGCACCCACCAACAACATTCTCATCTGACCTTACCACCAAAAAGAATCCACAACTTACTGCAGTGAGTCTATTGTATCTCTCTGAGTACACAAAAGGGCTTCCCGTCAAATTTGGCGCTACTTTGCGAATTCCTTTTCCTCCATAGAAGAAAGTAACAGGGTTGTTAACCCAAAGCGTGCCATCAATAGAAATACTGAGCACCTCTAGCTTGGCAAGCCTCAAGAAAGGCCTGGGTGGGATGGTGGTGTAGTCACACTCAATTTCAAACCAATCGTACAAGTAACAATTGCTGCTAGGGCCAATCCCAAAAGGGTATGGGATGGTAACATCTCCACAATGCTTTTCGCAGCTAGGCTTTGCTATTGGTGCTAATTGATCTGATGATGATGCTGCTGCTGGACTTATGAGTGTTGAAATGTAAATTATTTTCCTAAGTTCTTAGCTAGACGGGTGTAAGGCTTAGATTTAATCCTAGAGTGAAGGTATCATATGTCCTAGCTTATGCCAAGTGTACAGCTCATATTGCTGACACAAATTGTATGGCTGAGATCACATTCTCTGCCTTGTAAAGGGATTGCTTCTGTTAGAATGAAATCAGCATGAGAGTGTGTGCATTCTTATGATTGGAGCTGAGTAACAAACTCTCTCTCTCTCTCTCTCTCTCTCTCTCTCTCTCTCTCTCTCTACAACGTCTCTCTCTTTTCTCTGCAATATTTTTCATATTCTTCTTCTTCTCCAAGTAAACCTCCATTCCAAAAACTTCAACAATGAGCCATAACAACAAGATGATCATATGAAGAAGAAATTGCATATTGCAATCATCAATTCGACTTCTATCTTCTTTCTCTTTTCTCTTACTTGTTTGCTGAGTAAGAAGTATATGTGGTCCGATGGAGCCTTTTTGTTGAGAAGGTTTGCAGCCTTCCAACTGTGTGTTCTGTTTTTTACCTTCTTGGTCTTCTGGTCATTGGCTTGTTTTGAGTGTCTTTGTTTTTAGCTTCTTGTTGTTCTTTTGTCTGTTTGTTTTGAGCCTAGGCTGTATGTCCAATAAGTCCTGACAAACCAAATTTGAAGAAATTTAAGGTTTTGTTTAATTTCTTTGAACTTAAAGAGGAAAAAGATATGCCAACAGACGCAAAAAGATGGGCTAAAACAGAACCCTCCTCAAGGTTTGGCCAAAAAACAAAAGTGGAGGGAAGTTCAAGAATTCTAAAGCCCCAACTCATGGTATATTTGGAGATAAAGATGTACTATTCCATTGGAGTTCTTCCTAATTTTCAGTCTCTGAATTGTTGCTGATTAAGCCAAAAAGAAACCAATTTTGTTTTTCCTTCTTGTTTATTTCTTTGAGATTCATTACTTAATAGAAGTACATTACAGAATATAGGGTCCAAAATATGATGTAATTGTCTACAATATTGAATCAAATTTCCAATACAAGAAATATTTTGTACACCAACACCTGAAGACACTTGTGGAAGCCCAGGTGCAGTTCTTAGGCGATCATACCACATTCTCACCGGCTCTGGATTCTTGCTTGTTGGAAATCTGTTGATGAAATTATGAAATTGGACCGCCATCCGAAGCTGACCATGTTGATTTCAAAACGCATCCTAATACTCAAACTATATGTATTTATAATTTGGTTCATGAATATTAGAAGTTTTTTTGGGAGATTTGGAGGGCCTCCAACTCAGCTGTAACCTCTCTCATTGTAGGACGATTCCTCCCATTCAAATTTAGGCACATTCTTGCAAGGTTAGCAAATGATCTGATCTCTGTTTCTGATCCTTCCTTCAAAACTCGAGCATCAACAACGTCAAATAGACGATTTTCTTGCATTGATGTGATGAAGTATGTAGCAAGACTTGTGTAGTCTTCTTCTTGTGACCCTGCTATTGCAAAAATTGGGTTTTGTCCTGTTAAGAGCTCAACAAGGACAACTCCAAAGCTATACACATCACTTTTCTCCGTAAATCGGTTTGATTGGAAGTATTCCGGGTCCAAGTAACCAAACGTGCCATTTACAAGTGTTGTTAAGTGAGTTTGGTCGGTGGCAATTGATCGTGAAGTTCCAAAATCAGCAACTTTCGCTCTGTATTTCTCATCTAAGAGTATATTGGAAGATTTGATGTCTCTATGAAAAATTGGAAAGGAGGCTGCACCATGTAAGTAGAAAAGAGCTCCAGCAATTTCTGTCGCAATTCGTATGCGCATTTTCCATGTAAGTGAACATTCCTCAATTTTCCCTTGGATATACTGAGAAAGCGTTCCATTAGGTATGAATTCATAGACCAAAATAGGAACTTCAGTCTCCAAACAACATCCCAATATTTTAACCACATTCCTGTGGTTGATTTGTGAAAGAATCACAACCTCATTGATAAATTCCGAAAGTTTGCCTTCATCCACTATTTTAGACTTTTTCACAGCAACGATTCTTCCATCTGTCAACATGCCTTTGTAAACAGTTCCTTGGGCTCCCTGGCCGAGAATTCTATTAATGTTAAAATTGTCAGTGGACTTCTCCAACTCCTTCGACTTGAACAACTTGACTTTCTCAACGTTGTGTTCACCTGACAATAATTGTTTTTCTAGCAGCAAACCACCATTTCGTTTGAAAAATATTTCCTTGCGCTTGATGTCTTTCCTTTTCTTTATGACTTTATATACATGCCATGCACCATACCACGCACCAAGAAATAGTAACAACAATCCAAGACCCATGCCAAGACCTGCATATACAAATACACTTTGAAATTATAAATGGATAAAACTATTCAACATATAATGCAGTTGAAAAACTCACCTACAAATGGTTTCCACCTCTTCAACGAGCCCTTGAAACAGATAAAGTGTTTTAACATCTATTTTAAAAATTGCTGAGAAATGAAGGGAAATATATGACCATACCTAGAAGGATGGTTTTGATTCGAGAGGTCTGAAGCAGCCATCTCCTTTTGCCATATAAGTAGCACAAAACAAACCCTGTACCATAATAGTCACATGCAACACCAGTTGTATTTGAGTAGCATGTATGACCCCCAGCAAAATTCTCACATGTAGTAGGTCCACCAAAATTCAACTTGCCGATATTAGAACGACCATGAGCCAGACACATATTAGGGGCCTTGCATTCATCTATATCTGAAATAAAATAACAGAAACAGAAAGAATGGACATGATGCATGGTGAGTTTCGATTGATGCTGCTAATTCCAACATGAAAGATAAGGATATACATGTTCATAGCTTGCTTTGGACAATGGAAGAGGTGTAGTTACCTTGACAGGGTTGGAGAAGATAGGGACTACCTTGAAAGCCGGGGGGACAAAAACATTGAAGCCTTGACTGATTGTATGTGGAAGAAGTGACATTATGTATGCTGCAATAGGGCATCGAGGTTTGGGAAAATACTATGAGACTGAGATATCGCTCTGATGTGTTTGTAATGAACCTTTCAAATAATTTGATTAACGAACTATTCATGTTCGCCAAGCTCAAGCTCCATTCAAGCACAACCGGAACGCTGTCCATGTCCTTGACGTCTCTAAAATTCGATAAATTGTTCTGAAACCAATCGTGCTCCACAAGGAATGCATAGTTGTAAGGAGCCAACATTCGGTCATTTCCACTAGTAGAACTTTCTTCAGATTCAGATTTTATCTCAGTCTCAATCACGCTGAGATTTTGGGGAAGGGTAGTCTGGCAGCAGTTAATGCCTATGCATCCATGGTTGTGTGCAGTTTCAGCACTCTTATCACAAGTTGACATGCAGCCGCCAACAACACGCTGGTCATGGTATGACCTTACCAAGGCAAAGAAGCCACAACTCACTGCTGTGAACCGGTTGTATTTCTGAGAGTATAAGAAAGGGCTTCCCATCAAATTCGGTGCTTGGGGGATCTTTCTTCTGTTGAAAAAGAAAGTAACAGGGTTCTTAACCAGAAGCGTGCCTTCAATAGAGATGTTCAACACCTCAAGCTTGGCAGCCCTCAAGAAAGGCTTGTGAGGGCTGGTAGAGTTGTCGCAGTGTATTTCAAACCAATCATACATGTAACAGCTGCTGCTAGGTCCAATCCCAAAAGGGTACGGGATGCTAACATCTCCGCAATGCGTTTCGCAACTAGGCTTTGCTATTGGCCCTAATTGATCTGGTTCTGCTTCTGGTGTGCTTATGCGCCATAACAAGAAAATGGTCATATGAAGGAGCAATTGCATACTGCACTAATGAATTGGTCTTCTACCTTCTTCCTTCCTCTTTCACTTAGTTATTTACTAAGTATTAAAGTATATATGGATCTCTTTTCTGACAGATAAAGTTGTCCTTAACCTCTGATGTTGAGGTTGTTAATTACCTCCTGACGTGTGTGTTTGTTCTTTAGCTTCTTGTTGTTCTGGTCATTGGGTTGTTCTGTATGTGTTTGTTTTTAAGATCCTTGTTCTGCATTTGTCTTTTGTTGGGGGATCTCTCCTCATTCCGAACCCTATGCCGTATTTGTGTCCTTTCTTGATGGACAGAGGTCCCAGTGTGTAGTTAAGACTGATGAAACTTGCCGATTATAATTAATATTAACTTCACAACTCTGCACAATTGGTTTCATATAAAAATAAATAAATGAATATAGATGTTATAAAAATATTGGATATTGACATTAACGATTGAGTAACAGTTTTTTATGTAAATTATGGCTGGTGATCACAAAGAAAATACAGGGCTAGAACAGGGGATTGCAACCATTGAATTTGAACTCATTAATTCAAATCTTTGTATATTTGAAGAGTAATGCTACACTTATCACATTTTTTATCCACATTTCTATACCACATGATGTGGCATGTGCATATTATATGACACATCAATTAAATCAATGAAGTGTATTTTAATTAAGATAATTAGAAAAACAAATATTGGAATAAATCATAAAATAAAATATTAAATTATTTTAATTGATGTAGTTGTCCAACTCAGCTGCCAAATAAGATGGTATAGGGATGTGGTATACAAATGTTGTAAGAGTAGCATTATTCATATTTGAACTCCTGTTCAAACCCTTATCACTGTTGTGGGAGCGATTTTCGTCCCACAGGAATATTCGTCTAGATTCCGTCTTCCTATTCATTGTCTCTTTCTCTCTGCAAAATAAATCAAAATAATCGAATAAGAGGACCACACCCGGGGAGTGTTGGCCAAAAGCTCTCCGATGCCTAAATTAGTTCAAGTGTTTGTAGGAAAACAATAGCTAACTAAAAGGGTACGAAAATGTATGTATGGTGTGAATTGGGTGGGCAAAACTGTGTGTGGTAAACAGAGCCTTGTGTGAGAGGGAGAAAGAGTTATGGTGTTTGGAGATAGAATTTCTCAAGTATTTTGAGACAGAAGTTTAGACGTAGGTTTAGAATTACCTCAAACTTTGGTGTAGACATGTATTTATATGAGCCTCGGAGGCTATGATTTCGGAAGAATAACTCCATATATGAAAATGAATTATTCTTCCCCAATTTGGAGAGATACGTAATTGGGGATTTGATTTAAGTCAAATCCCTAATTAAGGTAATTGCCAATTAAATCAAATAACCCCCAATTAGACCAAATAATCCCCAAATTGAAGGAAATATTTTACCTAGGATTTGGCTAAAATTCGGTTCCCACAACTGTGGACAAAAAGAAGATTTTACTACTTATAGTAGTAGTAGCATACATTACAGAAGAACATTATATTCCAAAAGAAAATATAATTGAAACATAAGTGCATTACAATGTAATATAATATATATATATATATGTATTGTATATGTTTTATTCCTCACCATGTCTTGATAGATAATAGTGGAAGTTAAAGTAATGATGAAGTTGAACCATCATCTGAAGCTGACCATGTTCCTGTTGGACCTATAATAACATCCCAATGCTCGATTGAATCTTTTTTCGAAAATTCACTCCGTTCAAACTTTTATGGAGAATATTCAGTCTTTTCTGAAATTTCAAGGGCCTCCAACTCCGCTGTGACCTCTCTCATTGTAGGGCGGTTCCTTCCATTCAAACTCAAGCATCTTTTGCCAAGGTTAGCAATTAACTTGATCTCTGTTTCAGAACCCTCCATCAAAACTCGAGCATCGAGTATGTCAAATAGACGATCTTCCTGCATTGAAATATTAAAATATGTGGCAAGACTTCTATTTCTTGATCTTCTACTTCTGTCGACCTTGTTATTGCAGAAATTGGTTTTTGTCCCGTCAAAAGGCTCAACAAGGACAACACCAAAGCTACGTCACTTTTTTCCGTGAATTGGCTAGATTGGAAATATTCAGGGTCCAAGTAACCAAATGTCCCATGCACATGTGTGGTGAGGTGAGTTTGGTCAATGGCAACTGATCTTGAAGTTCCAAAATCAGCAACTTTTGCTCTATATTTTTCATCTAAGAGTATGTTGGTCGACTTGATGTCGCAGTGATAAATGGGAACTGAAGCTGCAGAGTGCAGGTACTAAACTGCTCCTGCAATTTCTGTGGCAATTCGTAAACGCATTTTCCATGTAAGTGGAAAGTCCTCATTCTGCTGATGGATATAATGGGAAAGGGTTCCGTTTGATATGAATTCGTAAATCAAAAGTGAAACTTCGGTCTCCAAACAACAACCCAACAGTTGAACCACATTTCTGTGGTTGATTTATGAAAGAATGACAACCTCATTGATGAATTCTGAAAGTTTGCCTTTGTCCACTATTTTAGACTTTTTCACAGCAACAATTCTTCCGTCAGCCAGCATGCCTTTGTAAACAGTACCTTGACCTCCCTGGCCAAGATTCCTATCCGCGCTAAAATTGTCGGTGGACTTCTCTAACGCTTTCTATTTGAACAACTTGATTTTCTCAACATTAACTTCACCTCATGATAATTGTTTTTCTAACAACAAACCACCATTTCGTTTGAAAAACATTTTCTTGCGCCTGATGTCTCTCTGTTTCCTTATGACTTTGTATGCCGACCATGCACAAATAAGTAGTAACAATAGTCCAATGCTAGTTCCAAGACCTACCTAATTATGCAAACACATTTGTATACCTGTGAAATGAATTTCCATAATCAACCAAATGAAGGAGAGTAAGTATATATAGGAAAGCATATATTTACCTAAAAGAATAGGCCTAAGTTCGATTGACCGAGAGGTTGGAGGCCTGTTTCTGAAGTAGCATGAATACTCACCCCTAGCATAAAAGTCACAGGTAGCGCCAGTTATATTTGAGTAGGGCATATGTTACCCCCAACAATATTCTCACATAAAGCGTTACTAATGTTCCATGGCCAAAAAAGGGTATTTTGGAGAGTCAGCATTATAACACTCCTTAAGGACCTTGCATTCATCAATATCTGAAATGGAATATATTAGCCAACGCTAAAGGAAAACAAAAAACATAAGAATTATATTTCTATATGGAATTACTTGCCTCCTTCCCTGAAAGGAGATTCTCCTCCTTTGTGCAAATCATAGTTTGACACATTTGCGAAAATAATTAATTAAAAACACAAAAAGAAAAACTTCTAGACACATTTCATATCGCTATAGACAAAAATGTAGGAGTTCCTACTTACGAAGAAAGAGAAGTATTTTCCTTTATGTATTAATTACTATTTATAAATAAAGTGCAATTATCAAACGAAAACTGAAAGATAAAAATTAGTTCAGATCAAGCAATGGTGGTGGAACTAATCTGGGTATTGAAGGTAAATGAACCCACCCAACATTTTGTACACCATTAAAATTCCCTAGTAGCTCAATTGTGGATCTGATATTTTTCTTAATAACGAGGACAAGTTGTTCGATGAAATGCCTCAAGAAACTAAGGACAAGCAATGTTTGACGGCTTCATTCTCTTCCATGTAATATTAATTAAGAAAAAGTGTTTTGCAGTGATCTGGTCAATATTGATGCATGTTTTGAAGCTTGCATGTTAGTAGAATTAGAAGATTTATTACCTTGACAAGCTTGGAGAAGATAGGGACATCCTTCCAAGCCGTATGGACAATAACATTTGACCGTTGAACGATTAGTGTATGTCATAGTGGCATTAGACATAAAGCAATAGGGTTGAGTCATTATAAACCCTTAGACACCTAAACTCTTAGAATTCTCAAGAACCCTCTCTCACCCTAAACAAACCAATGCTTATTCACTGAATCTTTACTTCTCAGATTATTACTGATAGCACGTAGCATACATTACCTTACACAGAACATCATAATCTAAAACAACATATAATAGTGTACAGCATCAAATCAAACATATTTTACAAGACCCAAGTGTTTTAATTCTCAGAAGATGATCGTCAAAATTCATCAGAAGTTGAATTTGCGCCCGCATCCGAGGCTGACTCTGTTGAACTTGAAACAACATCCAAATACTCATTTGTGTCGTTTATAGCAAGTTCAACCCCATTGTAATTATGTTGAGCATTAGAAGATTTTTCAATCAACATTTGAATGGCCTCCAACTCCCCCGTGACCTCTCTCATAGTGGGGCGGTTCCTTCCATTCAAATCCAAGCACCTCATTGCAAGGTTAGCAAAAGTTGTGATATCTGTTTTGGAGCCCTCCATCACAACCCTAGCATCAAGAATGTCAAATAGTCGGTCTTCCTCCATCGAAATAATGAAACAAGTGGCAAGACTTCTGTGTTCTTTTTCTTGTGACCCGGTTACTGCAAAAACTGGTTGTAGTCCGGTCAAGAGCTCAACTAGGACAACTCCGAAACTATAGACATCACTTTTCTCCGTAAATTGGCTTGATTGGAAGTATTCAGGGTCCAGGTAACCAAATGTGCCCTGTACAACAGTGGTCAAGTGTGTCTGGCCAATCACAATTGATCTTGAAGTTCCAAAGTCAGCAACTTTTCCTGTGTATTTCTCATCTAAGAGTATGTTGGTAGATTTGATGTCTCTGTGATATATAGGAAACGAAGCTGCACCATGTAAGTACGATAGAGCTCCTGCAATTTCTGTTGCAATTCGTAACCGCATTTTCCATGTAAGTGGAAAGTCTTCATTCTGCTCATGAATATAGTAGGAAAGGGTTCCATTCGGTATGAATTCGTAAACTAAGAGTGGAACTTCCGTCTCTAAACAACAACCCAACAGTTGAACCACATTTCTGTGATTTATTTGTGAAAGAATCACAACCTCATTGATGAATTCTGAAAGTTGACCTTCATCTATTATCTTAGACTTCTTTATTGCAACCACTCTTCCATCTGCAAACATTCCTTTGTAGACGGTACCTTGGCCTCCTTGGCCAAGAATTCTATCAATGTTGAATTTGTCAGTGGACTTCTCCAACTCCTCTGATTTGAACAACTTGATTTTCTCAACATTGATTTCACCTGATGATAATTGTTGTTGCAACAATAAACCACCATTTCGTTTGAAAAACTTTTCCTTGCGTTTAATGTTTTTCCTTTTTTTTATGACTTTGTATGCATACCATGCACTGACTAGTAGCAACAATAGTCCGGGACCCAAGAAAACACCTGCATATATATAAATATACTTGGAATTATAAAAATTAATGGCCATGATGAATGTGTTAGCTGATTTTTTGAGCTAGATAGGTTGACTTTTCTGAATGCCTATTTTACCCCCAATTATATCCCCCTTTTTCCCCCCAAAAAAAAAAAAACAACTTTTTCATTCATTGTGAAATTAATTGCACAATACCCATTTATAATACAAACCTACACCAGTTTTTTCCCGAAGTCTTCCACCCTTCCACCAGAAAAAAAAAAACTCTACACCACCTAAATTCAATTTCTTCTCCTTCACCATCAAGGCCTTGAGATGGTAATTCTCCTTCTTTTTCTAGGTAGCAGGGCTTTATGTAACTACGTAGCTACCAAATAGGTTTGGGTGTTGAGGTAGCCTACCTATCAAAGGAGAATATGATTTGTGAGTTTTCTGCATATGTACGTATACTAATTATGTCTTCCTATTAATAGATGTCTTTCATCTCTTCCTGAAATTGCTTCATCATATTTTCTTTGCTGGAAAAGAGGAACAACTGCAATGTCCTCACATTCCTCCAACCCTCATATGTCTATTTCAGCAAATCCTTACTAACAACAATGGATTGCTAAAAGAACTCTAACTATTATGAGATCGAAACAGCAAACATAAACCTCTTGGGTACGCATTTTAGAAACTCATTCTGTAATTTCATATTGTTTAGCTAAATTGAAAGTTTTTACATTTAAATATTTTTTTTTTTGTTCCAATGTGTGTATATAGAAGTCCGCATAGGAGAATTTATGTATATATATAGGGTGAGGATTCAGAGACACACAAAAAGCCACAAATTTACACACATTTTCAACCTTAGATTAAAGTAGTTTTAATGACTAAGATTGCATTTGAAAAAAAGGTCAATAATCTCAACTATATGATTAATATGGTTTTTTGCTAAGATTATTTGAGGTTTGCTAAGATATATGTGAGGAAACTTGTGTCAATGGGTTTTTTGGTGCCACGAATCAACCCCATATATATACACCAAATATATATATATATATATATATATTTGGTGTATATGAGGTACGTATAATCTTTTATTCTAGCCATAAGTGTTTAAAAGTCAAATTCAAAATTTAAGAGTAACAATATTAATGATTTTTTATTCTAGCCATAAGTGTTTGAAAGTACGTACTTTTAATTTGTTTTCATTATTTATCTTCAAGGCCAAAATAGCCATAGAACATAAATAATAAATGCAAATTAAATAGCCATAGAAAATATTATAGCAAGTTATAAATGATGATTCAATAAGAGCATAGAAAATACTACAAGGGTTTTTCCCAACATTTTTAGCATGGAATTGGTCTATATTAATGATAATGAACTCTAAACAGTATAAGAGCATACCTAGAAGAACAGTTCTGATTCGATAGGCCAGAGAGGGCAGAGGCGGCTTTGGCTTGTAGTAGCAACTCGAACTATATTCACAATATTCACCATAATATTCACATGTAGGTTCACCATAATATTCACATGTAGGAACACCAAAAAGATCAGTTATATTTGAGTAGCATGTATAACCACTAGCGACATTCTCACATATAGGCCTGCCACTGAAATTCAATGAAGCTAGCACATAAGCATCATCCATACACCGATTAAGCTTGCATTCATCAATATCTGAAATATAATAACAGAAAGACAAATGAACATGATGATGAATGGTGAAGTTGGCTCATTCCAGAACGAAGCTTTGGATAACGGAATGGAAGGGTTTTAATTAATTACGTTCGTACCTTGACAAGGATGGAGAAGATAAGGATTTCCTTTAAAGCCCCCCGGACAGAAGCAATGAACGCTTGACTGCTTGTATGTTGAAGAAGTAGTGGCATTATATATTTCGCAATAGGGTGTTGAGTCGTTATTAAAGTTATTTCCATCATACGACTGACGTACTTTTCTTCCAATAAATCCTTCAAATGCTTTGTGTGAAGTGTTGTCTAAGCTGATTTTCCATTCCAGCACCACGGGAACGCTGTCCATTCCTTGGATAGCTCTGTAGCTTGATAAATTCTTCAAAAACCAATGTTGGTCAACAAGAAATGCATAGTTGCAACCATCAAGTTGATCTCTTGGCTGTATATCAGTAGTGAAAACGCCGATATTTGGAGGAATGGTAGTCTGGCAACAGTTATTTCCAATGGTACCGCAGCGATAAGTAGCACTATCTGTACTCTGATCGTCACAAGTTGAATTGCATCCATGAAAAACATTCTCATCTGATCTCATGGTAGCAAGACGGCCGCAGCTGACTGCAGTGAACATGTTTTTTCTGTTCAAGTACACAAAAGGACTTCCCGTCAAATTTGGGGCTTGGCGAGTTTCCTTTCCCTTGCAACTGCCGAAGAAAGTAACAGGGCTTTTAACCTGAAGGGTGCCATGAATAGAAATGTTGAGCACCTCCATTTGGGCGCGCCTCAAGAAAGGCTTGTGCCCAGTAGACTCGTTGCAGTCTATCTGAAACCATTCATTAAAGTAACAATCTTTGTTTGGTCCAACGCCGAAAGGGTAAGGGATGCTGACATTAATACCGCAGTGCGTCGTGCAATTTAGCTTTGCTATAGGCGGAGCTAATTCTGATGACGACGCTGGTTTGGTTTCGGTAGCTATGCTGCACCAAAACAACAAAACGAACATGATCATATGATGATGACCTAGCAATTGCATTGACATTATTAATTCCATTGCCTCCTCTTTCTCTCTATATATGATATCTGACCTTAGTTGGTTACATGGAGCGTTTCTGTAGAGAAGGTACCTTTTATATAGGGCTCGGGAGTTTCCAAAGAAAAAAAATTAGGCTATAACAACTTATGGTAGAAATTTAATAGCGCAAAAGTAAAAGGGTAACAAATCAAAGTTTGAATAAATAGGGGACTGACAGGACATTGCTTTGAAATTTCTCGTTCATTTCTCAGAATTCATTAGTAATCTCCTAGCTTAGACTTTTTTATTAGTTTGACCGGGACGTTGTCAATATCCTTATTGCTTGAAATTGCTCCTTCATTCCTCAAAATAATTTAGTAACCTTTTAGCTTGGACTTCCTAATTATTTTACTGAGGGCCTTTTGATAACCATTTCATTTTTCATTTTTACTTTTCATTTTTTGCGCTAGACTATATAGAGAAAAATAAGAGTGAGAATGAGAGTTAGGATGAGATTGAGAGAGAGAATGAAGATAACACCATTTCAGTCTCTCATTCTCTCTCAAATAGATTTAGGAAATGAAAAAAATTTCAAATAGATTTCAGATTTTAGTTTTTGTTTTCATTTTTGTTAACATAGATTAACTATATAATATCATTCATGAAAGAAATATGACAAGGTCGTCACTGATGCGACTAGGACTAGGTCCGCGGCATAAACTACCAGCGTCACCCTAAATAGTCACAATAATCACCAGTTATATTTTAGCATCACGCCATGGATTAATATATACTGAACTTATCTAACTATTAAATTGAATCTAGTCCAAATACTAAAGTTAATATATGATCTGGCACGACGGATTAATCTATAACTAAACTTAAAATTTGATCTTGGTTTATTTTTTTTATTTTTTCGTGGAGAAGTCTCTAAAAGGGACATTGGTTTATTGCTAGATTCAAGCTCTTAGGGCTGTGATTTGAGGAGTACCATAGCCGTGATTATCTTTTGTACCTCATTTATGTACCGTAGTTTTGATTAAATGTTGGAAACATGTATTGAGTCTGAATATGAATGTGATTATTGGAATTGAGCCTTTCGAATTTTATTAATGATATATCTATCATTTGGCTTGGCTAAAATAAATAAAATGAAATCTAAAATGATTATTATATTGGTAGTTTGTCAATGACACAATATTTATGCTTGGTGGTTCGTCTACTTGTGGGTATATTCGGTGTAGCTGGGATGCTTTCATTTCACCAAGTCTTCTAAAACCATTAACTAATGTTGGTCTTCGTAACTCTTCCTCGATGATGTTTACTCGACTAAGACTAGGACTTTACACAAAAACAAAACTAAGAATAGGACTCGGGCTGACCCACCAGAATAAGACGCCTGCGGCTCACTGCAGTGAACATAATGTTTCTTTCAGTCAGAGTATAATCCGAACGTCAAATTCGGGACTCGGGTGAGTTTCCTTTCTCTTGCAGCTGAAGAAAGTAACACGGCTTCCAACCCCAAGAGTGACGTCAATAGAAATGCTGAGCACCACCATTTTCTTGCGTGATGTTTTTCCTTTACTTTACGACTTTGTACACCCACCACCATGCGCCAATAAGAAATAGCAATAACCCCAACACCCACGCCAAGGCATGCACCAATAGGTCTCATCTCATGAGTAGCTAGTTGAATAAATTTTGCTAGGTTTTGAACGCTAAAGCACATGACATGCACGCATCGAAATACAAACTAAGCCAAAAGGGAACAATGTTAGCGAGATCCTAGCTTAATTAGGAAATTGATTTTCTAGTTTATTAGGACTCTATTTCTTTCATTTTGTATAAATATTTTGTAATTAAGATTTTATTTTGTTTCCTAATTTAACACTACTACGGTTACACTCTTATATTATAAATACCTCCTTTTGGAGAATGAAATACTACCGGAAAATATTTTATTCATATTGTTTGACTTGGCATCAGAGCTAATTTTCTGGCGACCTGTGTGTTGTGCCCACCCATATTCTAGCCCTATATTTTTTTTCCTACCTGTACCATGTGTGCCCTCTTGGGTTTGTGTGTTGTATTGTAGTGTTCGTGCCTCTGCTGTGTTCCGTTGTATACTCTGTTGTGATCTATTGAGTTTCTGCTGCAATCATAGGTGATAACTCTATTGTTGGTGTTGTTGTTGCTGTTGCTGCAAATTTGTGTGTTTCAAACTCTATTTCAGGTACTGGCTCGAATACTTATGATGCTAAATTTTTTGATGAATTGTCTAGGAACACTTGTGACCAATACATAACTAGTGCTAATGGCTTGCCCTCTCCAATTACTGGCGAGGGCACAATCTCTCTCACTCCTAAGCTGTCCTTGTCTCGTACGTTACTAATTCCCAATATCCATTGTAACTTGTTATCAGTTAGTCGATTACTTGATGCACTAATTAATGCTTCTGCTACTTTCTATCATATACATTGCTTTTTTCAAGATCTCAAAACTCACTAGACGATTGGGCATGGTAAACGGATAGGGGAGGTTATATTATTTAACATTGTCTTCTGCACTAGTACGTGATCGTGTCATTATAAATTTTTAGCACCTCCATTTGGGTGCTCCTCAAGAAAGCCTTGTGCCCAGTAGACTCGTTGCAGTCCACCTGAAACCATTCATTAAAGTAACAATCTTTGTTTGGTCCAACGCCGAAAGGGTAAGGGATGCTGACATTAATTCCGCAGTGCGTCGTGCAATTAAGGTTTGCTATAGGCGGAGCTAATTCTGATGATGACGCTGGTTTGGTTTCGGTAACTATTCTGCACCAAAACAACAAAATGAACATGATCACATGATGATGACCTAGCAATTGCATTGACATTATTAATTCCTCTGCCTCCTCTTTCTGTAATATAATGTACTATTTAACACTTGACTGATAACATATATATATGGACTAGGAACAACATATCAACTTGGTATTACCTTGGACTTAGTCCCAATGCGAATTATGATGTTACATGTCTTTCAAATTAATCAGAAAGTCACGTTGATTCGTTTGATTGTTTTTTTCTTTGTGTGTCAGCACCAAGGTCTAAAATATCGGTGATATCGGAAATATTGGTAGTCCAAAAACACGGAAATTTCGATGGAAATATCGGGATATTATCGATATCGATAAAAATTGAATAAAAACCACAAAATTGTAAGAAAAACTTGAAAATTTTTATTGAAACTTTGGAGGATGCTTATTTAGTCAATTATCTATTAGTTTATCACAAAAAATTGGAAAGAAATGCATTGCATGATGGATTTAACTAACTTAAGTTGATTATATAGCGAGCTGACAAACACCGTGAGTGTAGAAAATATGTAGTAATTAATGAAAAAAGATTAAACACACCACAATCATTTATATATAATGATTTACTACAATATTTTACAATTTATACATTGCATAGTAAGATACATAAGTGACTTAGTACCACATAGAGTTCCTATGAGGTTCAAATTGTTCACTATCTTCATCATCTCTATGTGTAAAGTAAGTATATTGTGAAGAGTAGTCACCAAATGATAAATCCCCAAAATAGTTTTACATGTAATTGTTAACATGCCACCCATATGGATCCGAGATTGGTTGATGTTGTCCATGAGCAAAATCATTTGAAGATTGAGTCTCAGATTCTTTCCATGAGCTGCTCGATTCATTTCCAAAAGGAATGGGATATGAAGGATAGGGAAATGGTTGGTTATGAGTATAATCATAGTTACTACTTCCCACTCCAACAGAGGCTGAAGTTATAGATAACGAATCATCTTCTTGACTTGACAAAATCGCCTTACCTCTTTCTCTACGAGTATAGTCCTTTCCTATGGCACCAATTCCTGGTCCTGCGCGCCTACTCCCATGGTCCTCATCTTGTGTTGCATGTGTGAAGTTTGCCTCACCAGTGAAGGGGCTCATAAATTCAGGGGGCTGTCCAACATAGTTTCCATATCCACCGCTACCTCCAGCTCCACTATATCCTTCATCATTCCCACCTCCAGTGGTAGGCGAGTCTCCTGATCTTGTACTAGAGCTATCATTAGTATCAGTAGGATCTTGTGGTTGTGTAGGATTTGAAGAATGAGGAATTCCTCTATTTCTTGGTCTTGGGTGCAAAAGTTCTTCCAAAGAGTCAGCGCTGCTAGATCCCACCTCCTCCTCTAACACTCTTTCTACATTTATCCTTTCATTACGTGCTTCTTCAGCAACTCTTAGAGCTGGGTTGCCTTTATCATCATCTAATGAAGAGATCTTATCCATTGATAAAGTGGGTTACCCTCTGTATCATCATCTTCAGCAGCAATATCAAACACATCTAGTGGGTCACCACGGTCGACAAGATCTATTTCTGCTTCCTTATCTAGAATTTAAAGCTTCATGTTGTAGTAGCAATAAACTAATTTTTCCAACCTACTATGAGCCAACCTATTTCTTTGCTTTGTGTGAATGAGTGCAAATATACTCTAATTTATTTCACAAGCAGATGAGGAAGCTGTTTGTGATAATACTTTGATTGTTACCTTTCTCACAGTTGGTGCATCAGTACCATACATGATCCACCATTCAGCTATAATGAAAAATAATGTTGATAAGTCTAATAACTCCAACAAATTCTATTATAAACTGATAGTGAAATATGTTTACACTCACTAGGAGACATTTTTGTTCGAGCAGCAACTGATGTTGATTCTCCAAAAGTTCTTCTTGCATCTTTAAACCATGTTAGCTGAATTAAATAAATCGTGTTAATGTAATCCAACAATGTAATTATTATAATTTAAGTAATTGTGTACCTCATTTCCAAATTGGCCAACTGCTGGTGATGCAGGGTCTAATTTAGAATATACTTTGTGTACAGCACGTATAAGGGTATCATCGTCTCCAACACCGGGTCTGTATTGGTATCGAGGATTCAAATAATATGCTGGTCAAAGAAACATATACTCTAATAAGAAAAATAATACTTATGCAACTAAAGAAATGAATTGCAAATTATGACATAATTTATACCTGCTGCATGCAAATCGTGGTATAATGTTTTATACCATCGGTCATCAATTATCTTTATGACCCACCTTGCACCATGTTTTCTTTCCAATTCCTCCTTCACTACATGCATTAACTCATATATTGCCCCCACAGTAGGATACACCTCTGTGTCAACGATCCGTAAAACTTTGTAAGGAGGTTCAAACACTTGGCACACATGTTCTAATTGAGTCCAAAAAGAATGATCAAGCACTATACTTTCCACCATACGACCTGCATTTGAGCGGCTGAAATTGTGGTTGGCCCAATCTTCGCTAGTGAATAGTTGTTTCAACCCTGATTTCTTCTTAAGTAGGCTGTCTAATGCAATATAGTTGGTGGCAAATCGAGTGGTAGCTGGACGAATAATTTCTCCTTTGCAAAATTCACTCATCTTTGCCAACAACCAACCATGATTGTAAATATAATTTGTGATCGTTCTAGCTCTTTTTTATGACATTAGCAATATTCTCTGTCTTCCCCATTGCCTCAAACATGAGATCAATACAATGTACTGCACATGATGCCCAAAATACATTATGATGCTTTCATTAACTTTTTTCCGGCTTTGACAAATGCAGAACCGTTGTCAGTCACGACTTGGACAACATTATGCTCTCCCACCTCCATGATCACATCCCTCAATAGTTTGTAAATATACTTGTAGTTCTTTATATGGTCTGAAGCATCAACAGACTTCAAAAAAATTGTCTTCCCCTTGGAGTATACCATGAAGTTTATGATAGACAATCTGGTCGGGCCAATCCATCCGTCACACATGATTGTGCAACCATTAGTTTCCCACTTTGACCTCAACTTGTTGACATACTCGCTAATGTATTTACCCTCCATTTCCAAATATTTGTTTCTTACCTCATAGGGAGTAGGAGGTTGTACTCCAACACTGGCATGTTGACATCCCAATACCATATTTTTGAAATAATGTGATGATGCCTTCTCAGCAGGGACATTGTCATAGATAAAGAACTTGCTAATTAGACTCCCCATTCCCTCCTTCACATTTCCTCCAGCGAAATAACTCTAAACACTTTTTTGGTGTGCTTTGGATGATTTATATAAACTTGGAGCCATTGGTGGTGTTGGTTGTGATTCTCTAACACTTGCTCCCTGTCTTATCTATGCACCACCACTTGTCTCGGAAACTTATGCTCTATTAGGAATTTTGTGGAGGTGTTCTCTTTCCCATGCTGACTGTTTGGAGGCACGTAATGCTTGTTTGAAATTGTGCCGCTCATCATCATCACTGTCAACCGCTTGGCCAATGACTTCTCCTCGTAGTTCAGCTCGAATATTTTCCATTCCATGTGTTTTCTTTTCCTTCTGGTGTTGTTTATTTTTTAACAATGTGGTGATGAATGCCTTCACTTCTGGGGGAACACTATCGCATCGTTGGACATTATTTCCTGGATCTAATCCACTAAGATGATACTTAAGTCGTGTCACTCCACCACTCTTTATTACCCGACCACAATATTTGCAAATTGAGCCATTTTTGTTTCTGTCTATTGGTCTCCATGTTCCCAAGCTGGATCACGTTTAGTAACTCCACTAGACATCTTAAACGTACCTATATTTATTTGTCATAGAAATTAGGTAATTATTTTTGGCCAAATAATATAATAGTGACGGTTATATAAAAGAACCTAAATAATAAAGTTATTCTACGGAAGAATTAAATAGGAAGCAAAGAAAATGATTGTAGGAATTTAAGTAATTACAAAAATAATATGGAATACTAAACCTAATAATGAATAATAATCCAATTCAGTAATAAAATAATAAATAACATTAAACATATTAAAATTATCCTAGGGAATAATTATACAACATTACTTAATTACTTCAAAGAATTAACATGCAAGTATTATTTGGTTCTCATATCACATGCACCAGTTCACACAAATTTTTTGATGTATAAATTATAATAACATATATATAAGTTTGTAAACTTACCTTAAATATGGAACCCTTTGTGTAAAGGCCAAATAGAATCTGCATGGACCAACAAGAAAACAATAATCAAACACGTGTAACAAAATGTGATGGAAGCATATAAAGTCTTTAATAATGAATTTAGAGACAATAAATACACATGTAAGTGACCAAATAAAGAATAGAAAAATTAAAAACCACATGTCATTGACTAAGTAGTTAATTGACACAATTTAAAATATAATACCACCAAAAATTTGGAATAGATAATAATAAACATGCAAATTAAATAATAATAATGAATGAGAATAACTTACTATAAACTTGTGGGGAAATTGAGGTTGATAGATGTTGAGAAAAATATGAGCATTATGTTTTGTTTTGGAGAGATGTTGAAAAATAAGAGACGGCATGCCATTTGATTTCATTTGTATATATAGAAATAGGATTACCTAACTATATGTATAGAAATATGACTACAACTAATTAGTTAGGTAAGTGGTTCAATGGTAGGGTAAATGGGTAAGTTGAAATGTGGTGAATAGTTGAAAAGTTGAAAAGTTGAAACTTGAAACGCAGCTTGCAAGTATTATATATAAAAGATTTCATAGTTTATATCACAAAGTTATGCACAGCGCAGTGGTGAAGTGGCTGCAAAATCCGTAAGGGAGTGGGGTTCGAACCCCATTGTGTGCGAGAGCATGAGTGAGTTTAATTTGTTTAATTTTTGAAAGTTCAAGTCAGGATATTATATATACTAGGTTCCGTAGTTTATAATCACAAGGTCGTCCGCAGCGTGATGGTTAAGTCGTTGCAAACAATCGAGTTGGTTGAGGTTCGAACCTCAACATGCGCAGAGCTTCAATTCTTTCATTTTTGACACAGTGCAAGTCGCGATATTATCGATAATGTGAGAAATTGGACGAAAATATCTTCCTCGAAATTATCGACGAAAAAAATCACGATAAATAATTGGAATTGTGCTGAAATTTCGAAACTCCAAAAAAACAATAATTTCGCCGATATTTTGGCGAAATTATCAAATTTTCGGACTGTGGTCAGTACCAAATCTCAGTTTCACTAGAATCTGCTAGCATGGAGAAACTCTCATGCGTCCCCGGCCAATAATGCATTGACATGTAGAATAACTTTTCCACTTGTCATTGTGTTATTGACCAAGAATAGCGAAACAATACATGCCTTATCTGCAGCCAAAAATTAAAAATAAACTTCTGCTCTAACCATATAATTAACTGTAGAATATACTTGTGGAGGAAAGAAGTGGTTATTCTTTAATTTTATTGTGTGGAAAATCAGTCATCTAATCAATTTATAGTAAAATTTAATAGCGCAAAAGGAAGTGGGTAACAAATAAAATTCTGAATAAATGGGGGACTGACTGGTACGACTTGTAGGACATTGCTTCGTCATTACTCGATCATTTCTTATCAAGAATATGCAAGAAGGTACTTTGAATTGTTGATTCATCGTCAGAGATGGCTTAGAACCAGAGACAGATTCATGATTGAAAATGACATGGGCTAACCTTATGTACAAACTTATTGAAAACTCGAAGGTACAAATGAATTTTATTAATAACAAAAAAATACACGGGGGACATAATGAGCCTTACTCCTCAAAAACCCCGTATCTGATACCGCTATTAAAATAACATATATTCAAAATAATATATATTCAAAATAGTCATTTTCCAAATTAACATAATTGTTACTAGAATTTCCCAAAAAACAATAGCCCAATACAAAGGTGGAGGAAAAAGACCTCTATGGAGTTGAGAAGAAGCAGTCTTGGAACTGGTGCAACCGATCGATAAGAGTGTTGGGTTTTTTTTTTTTGGTTGGTTAGCCAGCCTAGTGGGGATTAGTTAATAAGATAGGTCTAGGCTAGGGTATTATTTTAGTCTTTAAAAAAACAAGTCTCCTGGGCTATAGCCTAGGTTAGCTTGTTAGTAGTACCGTCCCTGCTTAGAACCAATAGTTCATTATGTAATGAATTTTTCTGTTCTAATGCACCATCCGAGAATTATCAATATTTAATATTTATCAAAGTTGTTCCTATTAGTAATCTCCTAGCCTAGACTTTCTGATTAGTTTGACAAGGATGTTGCCGATATCCTTATTGCCATGAAATTGCTCCATTCCTGAAAATAATTTAGAAACCACCTAGCTTGGACTTCCTAACTAGTTTACTAAAGTTAATATAGACTAACTAGACAATAATATCATTCCTGAAAGAAATATGACAGGGACGTCACCGCCGCTCCTAGGACTAGGTCCGCAGCGTCACCATCGTCACCCTAAAAAGTCACAATATTAATTAATATTGTAGCAGCCATATTTGACTAATAACATGTATGGGGAATGCTAATAATCTTCTCTCCAACCTTCTCTTTTGGACATTCTCCCTTTTTTTTTATGATATTTGTCAATTCCTATACACTTTAAATAATGACATTAATACATCAAACAAACCACCTTTTGTTTTCCAAGTTTCGAAAACTCTACAATAATTAGTTCAATCGATCGGTCTGAGGTATGTGCCCTGTCCACAAAATCCTTATTAAATGTATTGTCCTTCAATTTATCCAATTTTTCTTACAACTCTCTTACCATATGTAAAAAAAATTAAAAAATATGTTTTTTTTATTTATTTTAAGAAAATGTCTATTTTTTTTAGAGGAAAAACGTTTTCTTTTTTTTTTTTTTAAAAACACAATAATGACCTTAAAAAAATCACAAAAGATATATCCTTTTATATATATACAGACAAAAGATGTCCTTCTAAGGAAGTCTGTTTTAAAAGGAAGTTCATTGATTGCATTTTCAAACCATTAATTCGGTAAGTCTGATTATTGATTTTTTTTTAAACCATTAATTAGGTAAGTCTTATTTGTTGGAGTCTTTCAAAAAAGAAAAACAAAACTATTTTTTTTTCTTATTTAATTTTTTAACAAGGTGATAAGAAAGTTGTAACAAATTGGATAATTAATTTAAGGAAACATTAAAATCAATACAAAAAATAAGGCAAATTTGGAAACAAATGTTGCCTTATTTGATGCATTAATTACATTGTTTTTAGTGTAAGGAAAGTGACACATGTCATGAGGAAAATGGAGAAGTTCCAAAAAAGAAGGTTGGAGAGAAGGTTGCTAGCATTCCCTCTACTTTCTTCCCCTCCGTGAATGGGAGTCTTGTGGGATTTACATGAGGTGGTAGGGATGGCTATATTTTAATCAATAACACTACGTCACATTAGCTAATCACATTGTTAGGAACCTTCATCATTGCTGAGCTGGATTAGTGACGAGCTGGCATAGTCAGTTTGTTAATTTATTAGTTAAGAAATTAGTTTCTAACTGAATTGGTTAATGAGAGCTTACAACTATATTAGGCAATTATTGTATCAAGAATGAGTTGTTGAGAATATTGTACTGTTTCAATAATTCAATAAATAATACTTGTTACTCTGTGTAATTCTAGGGTTAATGTTGAAAGGGGTTTAACACACATAATCATATATGACAACTGTTAAAAGTTTTATATAATTTTGCTAGTATCTTTCTCTCCGAAAAGGGGCCTTGTGTCTGATTAGGTAGTTGGTAAGGCAAAGCTAACTAAGGCAATTAGGAAGATCAACCACACTAACTGAGACATAGCCCATACTCCTACCGAAGGTAGTAGTGGGGAATTCTAGGCAATGAGAGAAAGCCCGACAGAGCAATGTCGAGTGAAGGTAGAAGAGGCAATGAAAGCATCGGCTTTCTTTGTGCTAGTTGCAGTGGTAAAACAGAGGATGCAAGCATTATTTGTATGATCAGGCTTAAAGCGGTAGGTGGCTAGTATAGTCCACTTGCTACTAAAGTTATTTGCAAATTGACACATTATCTACCACATGATGTGGTATAGTCCTCTAGTCTTTCCCCAATGAGTGTTAACACCCACACACACTTTCCCCCAACCAAAAAAGGAGCCATTCATTGGTATTGAAGTCTTCCCATAGTCTTCATTGATTGATTGGTAAAAGTTTTCCTCTAGTCTTCATTGATTGATTGGTAAAAGCCTTCCTCAAAGTCTTATAAACACCCACTTTTGTCCCACTCCTCATAACAAAGGAGGACATGTATTTTACTTTTTCATTTATGAGCACATGTATATCCTTTTCTGATAGGTCTACCTTTAGAATTTTCTTCGTCATTTAATATAAAAATTACATAAAGAAATAGCGGAAATTTCATACATTATTTCATTGACTAATCTGTCTTCCTCTAGAATTTTGAGTCATTTAATATGAAAATTACAAAAATAAATAGCATAAATTCCCCACATATCTTCCTCCAAAATTTTCTTCGTCATTTAATATGAAAATTACATAAAGAAAGAATGAAAATTTCATACATTATTTCATTGTCTAATTTCTTCCTTTGTGTTTGTTCCCCCAATACACGATAGGAACTCATACACGTCAATAAGTTTAGACATAATAGAAAATTAACATACTAGTTAAGGAAAGGTAGTGTGCATGTGAGAAGTGAGAAATGTAAAAATTTCCACATGAGAAAAAACTAATTGTTAGCTTTTGTTTCACTGAATGATAGGGAATGCTAGTAACCTTCTCTCCAACCTTCTCCCTTTTCCTCATGACTTGTGTCACTTCTCATACACTTAAAATAATACAAATTTATAAATAAACCCAATCCTAGACATGTATTTATAAAAAAAAAAAACCCAAAAACTATTTAAACATAGAAACACACCCAAAATCAACTCCAAAGTTAACAATTGTATATTTTTTTAGTGTGTTTATAAATGGGTTTTGAGTATGTGTAATGATGGGTTTTTGGTGTGTTTATAAAGTGTTTTGGGTGTTGGGTTTTTTATAATTTCAGCTCCCATTTTTGGTGTTTTAGTGAAACTCCCTTAAAATAATGACATTAATACATCAAACAAACCACATTTTGTTTTCCAAGTTTACCCTTATTAAATATATCGTCCTTCAATTGATCCAATTTTTTTTTTTTACAACTCTCTTACCATACGTTAAAAATTCTGTTTTTTTAAAAGAAAATGTCTATTTTTCATAGAGGAAAAACGTTTTTTTTTTTTTGGTTAAAAAAAAATAAACACAATAATGACCTTAAAAAAAAACAAAAGATATATCCTTTTTTTTTTTATACAGACAAAAGATGTCCTTCTAAGAAAGTCTGTTTTAAAAGGAAGTTCATTGATTGCATTTTCAAACCATTAATTTGGTAAGTCTGATTATTGATTTTTTTTAACCATTAATTAGGTAAATCTTATTTGTTGGAGTCTTTTAAAAAAAAAACTCATTTTTTTTTCTTATTTAATTTTTTAACAAGATGATAAGAAAGTTGTAACAAATTTGGATAATTAATTTAAGGAAACATTAAAATCAATACAAAAAATAAGGGCAAATTTGGAAACAAATGTTATTTTATTTGATGCATTAATTACATTGTTTTTAGTGTAAAGAAAGTGACACATGTCATGAGAAAAAAGGAGAAGGTCTAAAAGAGAAGGTAGCTAGCATTCCCCTAACATGTATATGGACTAAGAACAGCATATCAACTTGGTATTACCTTGCAATTAGTCCCAATGCGATTTATGATGTTACATGTCTTTCAAATCAATCAGAAAGTCACGTCAATTCTTTTAAATGTGAGTCAGCCCCAAATCCCATTTACACTAGAATCTGTTAATAGAGAGAAACTTTCATATAATGGGGATAACACTTTTTGCTATTCCTAGTTAATAACGCAATGACATTCCACATGTTATTGTGTTATTAGCTGGGAATAAAAAAACTATGTTATCACCGTTACATATAAGTTTTTTTGCTACTACTAGCAAGGTGGCTTGGACTCTAATGCAGCTGACATGCCATAGCCCCATGCCTTATCCAAACAAAAAACAAAAAAAAAAAACTCCTTCTCTAACCATATAATTAACTGTGGAAGATACTTGTGGAGGAAGGAAGTTCTTATTCTTTAATTTTATTGTGTGGAAAATCAGTCATCTAATC